>NW_010561213.1:0-14999 GCF_000687285.1 Phaethon lepturus | reverse complement strand
GTTCCCAGGATCCTCCTTCCGGCCTTTCTTGTAGACGGGCGTCACATTGGCAAGCCTCCAGTCGTCTGGGACCTCCCCGGTTAACCAGGACTGCTGATAAATGATAGAGAGTGGCTTGGCAAGCTCCTCCTCTAGCTCCCACAGTACTCTCGGATGGATCCCATCAGGCCTCATAGACTTGTGGGTGTCCAGGTGGTGTAGCAGGTCCTTAACTTTTTCCTGCTGGATTATGGGGAGTTTATTCTGCTCTCCATCCCTGTCTTCAAGCTCAGGGAGCTGAATCCCCTGAGGATACTTGGTCTGGTTATTAAAGACTGAGGCAAAGAAGGCATTAAGTACCTCAGCCTTTTCCTCATCCTTGGTGACAAGGTACCCCCCCGCATCCAATAAGGGATGGAGATTCTCCTTGGCTCTCTTTTTGTTGTTAATCTATTTGGAAAAACTTTTTTTGTTGTTGCTTATGACCGTGGATACGCAGCATCTGTAAAATATGAACCAGATCTCTCCTCCTGCAAATGACCATACCATGTGTTGTCTTGTATTCTCCATGTTCTTTGAGCAAAGAATGTACAGTTTTATATTTATAAGACTGGAGAATGGAGGCCCATTCTGGTAGCTGCAGTCTTTTCTGGGATAGACGTGTTCCTCTGTTCCCTAAGCAACAAAAAAGTAATTTATAATATCCATTAGAATCAAGGCCACTTTATGAAATATGTTTCCTAGAAGTTTTAACTTGTCCTGCTTGGTTTTAGAGAATGGATTAATAGATTTCTTACAGAAAGTAGGGTGATTCTCTGATTATTTGATAATCTAATGCCTATCACAGCCAGGAGTAGCTTGTCATCATCAGTAGAAGTTGTTTTCCAATATATATATATATGCAAAGACAGATTCTCCCATAATAACAATAACAATAATAACAACAACAACAACAACAATATTCTTGATGATATTTGTGCCTATGATAACATCACGCAGATCTCTACGCTGTCTGGTTCCTAACCTTGGAGCCTGTTGGGAGACTTACAATAACACATGTGATTTTTACATATGCATTCATACACCACCTAATGTTTTATCGCTCTCCTCTTTTTAAACTGATTATCACATCCTTAAAGGAGCTACACCATCTCTTTAGCCTATTTAGCTGTCTGGTTGAATAGTTTCAGCCCTAGGTGCCATATTTCTATTATAATATTCTGTATCTAGCATTACACCAGTCCCCCACATTTTGTTGCTCAAGCTTCTGTCATTAGTGACTTAGTAATTCACTGTGCTACCAGCAACAATACCTAGTTGATCCAGCTGATTCTTCTTAGAAACAAATTTCCAATTATGCATACTTTTTCTTTCTAATATTCATATCTGATCATTCTGTGCTTTCTCTGTTTTTCTGCATTCCACAATAAAAATATAGGCATTGTTACTAGCTCCTTTGTGTTTTACTCAACCTGTAAAAATTTTCAACACACCAGACCAAAGAATTTTCTGTGTTTCTACCAGGTAAAAGCATTATTAATCACCAAAATGCATCCTTTCCTGCTCCTCTTTCCCCTTGTCTCTCCTCAGTCACACTGGATATCTGTAAATTGCCATACAAGGTCAACTTCTTGTTTGTCTTGTTTATAAATCCATTCCTTTGCCACTCTGAGGAGTCTGTCTGCTTTCTTTCAAGCACCAGAAAGATAGATGTGCCTTAAGAGTAATAAACAAGCTGTTTAATATTTTTTCAATAAATAATTTGTAAATATGTATATTATATACCTCAGATCAATACCACATGACAAACAATCTAGCAGTGATTTTTCCCACCGATAATCAGCAAGTACATTTCTGCACAGACAAACCCAGACAACCAGTATCTGTAAGCATTTCTCCAAATTTGCTTCTGGTCTTTTTATTCCCAAGCCAGTCTCTAATTGCAGACAAACTCCAGGATGTCAGAACTTTCTGATAAACAATTTCACACCATATTTGACCTTCTCAAGCAACATAAGAAATCAGATTGTCAGTTTGAATGTTTTGGGTTTTTTTAACCTGAATTTCTGCTTTACAATGTTTTTTTTCTGTGGGTTGGTTTGGGGGTTTTTTTAATATGTTATTCCACAGAATATGGTACATCTCTAATGTTGTTCGTAATCTCATTCCACTACACACGGTCCCCATTAGTAAATGATTTTATTTATATGAGTTCTCTGAAATCTATTACATTCTAAGTAGTTGCTAACTGACCATTTGAGTCTAGTTTTCATTCTGATCAATATTTTCTCATGATTTCCTGAGCATCCCTGCCTACATGTGTTCATCTGTTTTCCTTTTTTCTTAGACTATAAACTTAATTTGGCTTCGGCATTCTTTTACTTGGTACCCTGCCTAGATAGCAGCAGATGTGGTTCTACCCTGTCACAGGACTGTGACTGTTAGTGACACAAAAAAATGGAAATTAATAATAATATGAATACTACTGTATATTGCTCATGGAGTCTTATATTCAAAAACTTTACTATATCTATCAAGCTGGAAACTGTTTTTCAGTGAAGATCCTGTTTATTTTCTATGTTACCTTTTAATGATCAACAAGTCACTCCACATTGCACATACTATCTCTCCTCCCTAGCTCTGATGCATGCCTTGGTGTTTGGCAATGTGACTGCCATTATTCAAAGGATGTACTCCAGATGGTCCCTTTATCACACAAGAACCAAGGATCTGAAGGACTTTATACGAGTCCATCACCTGCCACAGCAGCTAAAGCAAAGGATGCTTGAATATTTCCAAACCACGTGGTCTGTCAATAATGGAATTGATTCCAATGAGGTAAATAAATGAGGGAGGTTTTGTGTTTGATGGTTTTGACTATTGACTTAGAGTCAGGGAAGGGGGGTAATTCTCCATTTGTGATGCTGTGTTTTGAGTGAAGTTACTTATAAAAAAGAACATGCCTAAAAACAAAGCTAGGTTATCCCAGAAAGAGGGTATGCTATTGAAAAATCTGGTTTAGAACATCATCTCATATATTCAAAATTCAAATTCCTCCATAACGTTGAAATGCTGAAGAGGTATTCATCAGAAACCTTCTGGATGGTCCCAGCAGAAACACCCCAGTAAGCACTTTTGCCTTTCACTAATCATAAAATCTATTTTTTTAAAGGAAAGACTTCTTTCCCCCTTCATTTTTTTATCCTTTGCAATCCTGTAAACAAGTCATTTGGCCTGAATTTTTATGTTATTGATTTCCCTATATTTTAAACATTGTAGAATGTACCATGAGAGTAAAATCAAAGGACGGATTTCTGGTCATGACTTTGCTTGTTTTAAATTACTTACCCAGGTTATGTATTACTATACTCCAGGCAAACTAATGACTTGTCTCTGCTGGACTGTTATTTGAATGAATCATTTCCTTAAGATTTTTTGTTATATATGTCATTACAAAACTCAGTGACCTCTAAAGATGATGTGGAAATAAGTAGAAAGATTTGGGTTTGAGAACATTCTTTTCCTGATAAATTCTTTTTGTGGTGTGTACTGCACAAAGACTGGGATTTTCAACAGCATCCTAGCCACAGAAGGAGCCTAGTAAGATTTACAAATGTACAAAACCATCTAGATGTCAAAGCTTTCCTGGATTTGGTTAAGGATCACCTTCAGCGTCCGTACCTTCCATACTCTTAGTCGCACTGAAAGTGAGTGATTGCGGTACTACAACAGCAGCCTCTGGAGAGACTATCAATGTTTCATGATTTGCCTCCCATCCACGAACTGCCTTGTGTAAGCTCGCTTGGTCAAGAATTGACTCATTGCATTGCTCAGATGCCAGATCCCTGCAAACTACAGAGAAAACTATGCTTGTGGGCTTGTAGCTTGCACGGTCCAGCGCTCTGCCCATGGGCAGGTAGTGTACTTTGCATCAACAGGACAGACACTTGAAACCACTTAAACTTCTTTTTTAAAGCTCCACCTGAAATTTTTTTATGATTGGAGCAGTTATATGTCATTATCAGAAGACTGCCACTGAGCAGAAAGATGTTTCTCTCAATTTTGCCATCTTGCAGCAGATCTTCTGTAAAACATAGATAGATACCATTATGTTGGCCAGGCTACATTGGGAATTTACCTAAAATTAAGACAAAGGAAAAGTAGAAAGACCTCACGATCTTTTAGCTCCCATAAGTCCTTCCACTGACCATGCACCCTGTCTCCATTCCTTTCACAACTCTTCTTCAGTGTCCAATTGCATCGTTTAAAAAAGAACAACAACAAAAAACCCCTTAGAGTTTTACTACATAGAGGTTTTTTGAGTTACTCCTCTTCCGGTGTTTTTACCATAGAAGAAGCAATAAAACCTATTGATGAATTTTATACAAACATTTTAAGGAAAATCTAAACTAAGTTCATTTTTGCTCTGTTTTCAGTGTATATGCTACTGTGTACTGTGGTATATACCTGAAGAGCTTACCATGTTCTAACACCTGAGAAGAACTCGGACCAGGTTGAAGTGTGCATTAGGGGGAATTCCTACACACAGTGCTGTTGACTTTTTTTTTCTTGTTTTTGTATAAAGGCAAACTTTTATTCATGTTTTTCCTGGAATTCATCAGTGTTTATCAGCATGAAGATTTATTAAGACATATCACATATGTCTTATCAAAGGGATAAGAAAAATCAAAGAGAAATCTCTTCATCAGTACAACATGTGCAGCATCACTAAATTACATTACTTTTGCAAAAGAGGAAACAAATTATTTTACACTTTTTCTCTTCTTTGCCCCTTTTTATCTCTTTTCTGGACAGCTTTTAAAAGACTTTCCGGACGAGCTGCGTTCAGACATCACCATGCACTTGAACAAGGAGATTTTGCAGCTCTCCCTTTTTGAGTGTGCCAGCCGTGGTTGCCTCAGGTCTCTGTCTCTGCATATCAAAACCTCCTTCTGTGCTCCTGGGGAATACCTCCTCCGGCAGGGAGATGCCCTGCAAGCGATCTACTTTGTTTGCTCAGGTTCCATGGAAGTCCTGAAGGACAGCACGGTGCTGGCGATTCTCGGTATGCTCATAATCATACTTCAAAGAGAAAAAATGGTCCTCCAATGCAAGAGGACCTTCACTACTCACTAATGGCTTAACGTGTCCTAGTAGTCTGATGAGAAAGAATTCATTCCATTTTAATGGAACTCTAATGGTACTCTATGGACATCCCTATATTTTTTTTAGTTTAAACGTCATTATTTTTTGCTCTAAGGAGCTTTCAACTGCTAGAGTGTTAGCTGTGCAATATTTCACTTGTATCCTGATATACTGATTCTCTCTCCTTTGCATGCAAGGAGGTACTTGCTATCTTTTGGTACAAATTGCTGCTTTCAACTGAATTTGATGACAGTATTGACACCTGAAAGGATGTTGGTTATTAGTTCCTAAATCTTTCATGAAAATTAGTGGCCAGGCAGTGCTCCCACTAATGCTCCCAAATGAAAGAAAACAATGTGAGCCTACTCTCATTTTTTGATGCATACATATGAACACCCCTGGGCAGGACAGCCATGTGGTGAAAAACAAGCATTGTTGGCTCTGCTCCCCAAAGAGTTACTTCCTCAAGCTAATTGATGCTGCCAGCAGTCATCTGAGTATATTAGAACAGAGAAAGGCCAGAAGTTCTGTTCTAATAAATTTTGTTTAGTTGTTTGCTAGATGACTGCTTTGACTTATCTAGGGTTAAGCACTCCCATCTGTAAATTTCAGTGATTGGCCTCAATCTAATGTCTACTAAAGAGATTCCCTTTATCTTCAGCTAAAGGATGATTAGACTTGTCTGAGTTCATGTTTATAATGTGTTTTGATGAAGTAAAATATAAAATCTTACTGTAAATGTGAAGATTTATTTTATTATTTTAATACCTCTTTAGATTTAAACATATTCTTCTTGATAATAACTTTTAATATTCTTATAAAGCAGAGTTAAAAAGAACATTTCCTGTTTTGCTTTCCTTCCTTTTTTGTGGGATTTCACTAGACTGTTGATAATGCAAGCTTCTGGTCTTCTATAATTGAATTTCCTTTATTTTACTAACATGCATTTGATTGGTCTTTTTTAGAAAAAGAAATGTGATACACATCCTATTTGTTTAATAACTCTTTAATTCTATTAGATTGACAGTCCACATCATCACTCATTTGTAATGAGGAATTTTTAGAATGCCTCAATTTTATTGGATCACATAGAGCAAAGCTATAAAATACAGCTTAGAAAAAACATAAGCTTAAATACAACAAAAGGTCAAGAGCTGCCCCTATTGGAACCATGATTTCATGAATGATTCAATTTCCAGGCATTTCTGAAAATGCTAATGGAAACATCATTGTGTAATGGTGACAATGAAAATAATAAGAAAGAGATTAGTGGATTTGTGAGAGAAGCTAATGAAATCGTAATGCAAAAACATAAACATAATGCCATGAAATAATGTTTTGTTACAGTGAATGAGAGTTTCATCATTTAAACCTAATTAACACAAGCAGAAGGTGAATGCATCAAACGTGTAGGTCCCTGCAAGAAAGTGTTCCTGATGTGATGTAAATAGAAAAAAGCAGTTTTTTCCCTGACAATGCTGGGTTACTTACAGTTCCCAGACCACTATTTTATGATTCTGCCATGATTCTAATTCTAGTGGATTAGTTTTTGTTTACTGAACCATTCTCACAAGCAAGCAATACAGCAACAATACAATGAAACGCTGAAATGCTCTGTTTAAATACAGCTGTTTGGTTCCTCTTGAGACTATTACTTGATATCTAATAATGATGGTTAGGATATCTTTTATAGGAAAATATTTTTAATATAACAGTTATGTACGGTTTGAGCATACATCTTAGATTTGTTAAAAAATATTAGCTGTAAGTGATTTAAAAGATATCCATAAAGAGAAGAAATTTATAACTTTGAATGTCTCAGATATATTGACAAACAGATGTGTCTACATAAACATTTATAAGTTGGTTCTCCAACGAAAAAGAAAGAGGGAACTTACATGATTCTGTTTATGTAACAAAATTTTATGTTCAAGGTACAATCATTTCACTGCTGCAGTAATTCTACATAAAACTTCAGCTTACTCGCTACAGCATTTGCTACAGGATTTTCTTTTGAAAAGAAATGAACATTAGCATTACCAGACCGGTTGTAGTGTCCTTCAGGCTGACATTATTTCATTAAACACTGTAACTGCAGCCAAATACAACTCTAACATTTTTTCCAAATTATTTATGCATTATTGATACTGTTTATATACTTACAAAGTTTCAAAAGATATTTAAAGATCAATTTTGGTATATTTGAAATATTTTTTCCCTTGTCTGTATTTACACAGCCAGCAATAGATTAATGTTGCCAGTCCTCTGCTTAATATAATCAAAGAAATCTAAAGAATTGCTATTTACAGTAAAACATAAAAAATAATTATTGTTTAGCTTTACACTGTATTTGATTATCTAAGCGTTACATCATGTGATGAGCAATGACAAATGTTATTGTCATCTATAAGATTTACCTTTCCCAGACTGAACTGAGTACCAGTTCTCATTTATATTAATTGCATTTTTTAAGAGACCCCAAAGTAGCATTAATGTATATTCCTAGCATAAAAGAAAATCCCTCTCTATGCTGGGTTTATGATAAGCTCTTTTGAGAAAGTTGTTCAAGATTTATGTAAATAGGACAAATTACAAGTACTATTTTAAAGTACAAAATTATCTTATTTAAGCAGTTTCAGGGGTGGTTGGCTGCTTAGTTTAACTCCCCCTCCAAATTCACCATATCCTGTGTAATATCCAGTTGGAATCACACGTTGGGTGGATTTCAGATTTTACGATGTGCACTTATTATTTATTAATCACAGAATAATGTAAGATTGGAAGGGACCTCTGGAAGCCACGGAACCTAAACCTGAATAAAGCAGGGCCAATTTAGCTCAGCTTCCTCCGGGCCATGTCCAGGCAAGTTTTGAACATCACCAAGGACAGCAATTCCACAGCTTCTCTGGGCAGCTTGTCCCACTGTTTGACCAGCCTCGTGGTGACTTTCATTTCCTGATTTCTAATCACAATTTCTTTTGTAACAACTTGTGCCCAGTACATCTTGTCACACTGTGCACTCTGAAGAGGAGTTTAGCTCTCTTTTCTCTATACTTTTCCATTAGGCTGTTGAAAACAGCAATAATACCCTTCCTTTGCCTTCTCTTTTTAAGGTGAGACAATACCCATTTTTTTCAGCCTTTCCTTGTACACTATGTTCTCCAGTCCCTGATCATCTTGGTGGCCTCCTCTGGACTCACTCTAGTATGTCAATATTCTGTCTTGTACTGGGAAGCCCAAAACCGGACGCAGTACTCTAGATGTGGTATCATAAGTGACATCATACAGAAGGAAAGAGTCACTTCCTGGGACTTGCTGGCTGCATTCTTGCTAATGCTGTGCAGGATGTTCTTGGATTTCTTTGCTACAAGGGCACATTGTTGGCTCATGTTCAACTTGTTGTCCACAAGGACCCCCAGGTCCTTTCCTGGAGAGCTGCTTTCCAGCTGGTTGGTCCCCACCCCACAGTGCTGCAGGGAGGTTTTCCATCCCAGGTGCAGGACTTCACATTTGTTTTTGTTGAGCTTCATGAGGTTCCTGTCAGCTGTATTCTCATTCATTGAGGTCCCCCTGAATAGCAGCTTTGCTCTTCAGCATATCACCCATTCCCCTCAATTTGGTATTGCCCATAAAGTTGCCAAGATTGCACCCTGTCGCTCTTGTCCAGGTCTTTAACAAAGACCATCTGCATTAACTTTTGGGAAAGACCTCTGGTTCAATGACTGTTCTTTGGACTTTATACCTCAGATCAGATGTTTATGGAAGCCTTTCATTATAAAATTTTTGTGCTCTTCAATATATGGTCAGTTCTGGGGTTTGATACATCCAGTATTCAAAGGCAGCCTTGCAAATAAATGTAAATACAATGGCTTAATAAATCATTCTTTTTTCTTGACAGAAGTGCCATCAAGTTACACATCTATTAATAACCTATACAACTAAGATACCTCATGAAGTGTAGCTATGCAGCCATTGTTGTGTCATTTGAGTGGATGATCTACACTTAATCATGTCATTGTTAAAATGTTATCTTAACACCTGTCATAATAAAAAAAAAGCTAGAAACATAATGTTCACTTTTTGAAATACAAAATCACACCTGCTATTAATTACTAGTGTAAATCTTAATTTTTTTATATATTTACTTGATTGCTCCCTTAAATCAGGTGATTAAATGTCTGGAAATTAGTATATATACCTCCAATTAATTGCATATAAGTTGCATACCTGCAAAAAAAAAGACAAATTTTATTTGAAGATCCTTTGGAATGTTGTTAATTAAACAGCGTGGTGGTAGCAATGGGATATAAGATTTGGCAATTATGTTAAACAGATTTATGCTTCAAAAAAGTAGTAAAGAATTCATGCTTTGAAGATGATTATTTTCATATTTTCTTTTAGGTAAAGGAGACTTAATTGGAGCAAACCTATCCATTAGGGATCAAGTTATTAAAACAAATGCAGATGTTAAAGCTCTAACGTACTGTGACCTCCAATGCATTATCCTCAAAGGTCTCTTTGAAGTGCTCGACCTTTACCCAGAGTATGCTCACAAGTTTGTTGAAGACATACAGCATGATCTCACATACAATCTAAGAGAAGGCCATGAAAGTGATGTAAGTATCTTTAAAGGTCTCTGCAGTTATTGTTACCTTTAAGATTTTTCTCATACTTTAGCCAGTTCTCATAATTTTGTCACAGTAGAGAAATAATACACAGATTATGTTAAAAGGAGCGCTCATTCAATTTGTTTGATAATTCAGTCATTACCTACATGAATCATCAGTTGATGAGATCATAAATAGATAACATGTTTGCCACTTCTCATTTTTCCATAGAAAACATCATCTATGAGAGAACGTTCTTCTTCAATATTTTGTCATTTTTTTACTTGTATTTAAAAATAATTTATAGTTATGTAAAGCATGTGTCCAAATAAATGTATTTAACTATACCTTATCGAGAATCTCATGTGCCAGCCTAATGAACACTCATTCCATAGATCACTGATTATCACTTCATAGCTAAGTATGTCATCACACACATTCAAAACGAGAAACAGTTGTTTCTCAAAACACTGCAACTAAAACGTGTTTTTCCATTTAAGTGAATAATTTAATGTCAAAAGAACCAACTACTTCCAGGTAAAGCACTTCTGAAAGACTTCAGTATAGACTTCAAAGTACTTTCACTGATATTATGTAGCAAATACATATATTCAGATTTTAATAGTGAACAGCTTTTATGACAGCTTTCCTTTTCTGACTTAACCATATGAGTGTATGAAGATAGTGATAGTTAAACTTTTGGTTTGGTGTTTAACAGTTCAGGTATTTTTCTTTGTATTGTGTTTCTCCTTACACATGGAGAGAAGTAGCATTGAAAACATATGGCTGGGGACAAGGATACTATCAAGACAGGGGATGAATGTAATGCCAAGTGAATGTAAAGTGTGAAAAAGTGTCGGAGTGGGAAGGCGAAACCGGAGTAATGATGAGTCCCAATGTGGGTATGGTCATTCTCGTTTATTATAGCAAAATGCGCAGCTTTTATAGGTTAACACACTGTCCACGCGCCGGACATTGTTCCCCATTTGTCACAAGCAGCTGATCACGCGCTCAAGTCTAATTGTTGATTGGTAACTGTCATTTTACATGTTGTCCCATAGACCACCCATTCCCTGATCTTGCAGTTTCTAGTTTCTTCTAAGTTGTTTATCACAGTATGAAGCTCCTTATTGTTCATGTATCAAAGACAGTCCGCTTGCTCAAGGTTCTTGCTCAGTCATCGGTTTCAGTAACAAAGCCAGGGTTGTTCAAGTCAATATAATCATGGCCTCGTTCTGACAGCCAGGCTTCCACAAAAAAAGGTTTTCTGTTTGGGGAGACACCACAAAGAGCTGCAGAGCTTAGAAATTCCACACCCTGTGTGGATCCTCCATGTAGCATAAGCAGGCACTCACGAAAAGTGGTCTGTTGCTTGGCTGGTTTGTGTAGAAACGCGTCAATGGATGCCCCCCATGCACGCCAGTCTTCCCTCCTCATGCCCACACACACGTTTCCATGCAGAAGGTCACGGTGCGGTCTGCCCTGCAGTAGTCATCCATGGAGAGTGTTCCTGGCCTGAGACACCTCTAAGATGACAGAACTGTTCTAATGCATGCAAGAACACTGGGCCATAAGCCCTTTTTCAGCTCAAACACTCAATGAACGTGTTATATAGGTTGATTTTTCTATGTAAGCTTCTTACGAGGTGTACTTTGTCACCGCTGTTACCACAACAATGCTCTTTGAACAATTGCAGTAGAAAGGTGTGAACATATAAATGCAAACTTGTAGAAATGAAAATAATCAGGTCACCTCATTTGTTTGTCTCTTGAAATGTCCCCAAACTTCCTGCTGCTGAAGACAGCAGCTGAGAGAGTACACATCTGTTCTGAGAGCATGAAGATTAGTTTGTATAATCAACACATTTTCCTTGGGGAGCAATGTTTAATCTGAAATGGAGTATAACTCCATGCAAAGATAGGGTTTGAAACTGATTACATTCTCCTCTCCAGTTTTGTCATGAACCTTGATGAACCCCCACAATGTATTGCTTCACGCTTTTCTCTATGCTGGCAAATCTGGGGATCACCATATCAGTTGCATACACATTCAGCTGTTGTAAAACCAGAATCACAGAATCACAGAAACACTAGGTTGGAAAGGACCTTCAAGATCATCAAGTCCAACCATTAATCCAGCGCCACCATGTCCCCTAGACCATGTCCTGAAGCACCACATCCACACGTTTCTTGAACACTTCCAGAGATGGCGACTCCACCACCTCCCTGGGCAGCCTGTTCCAATGCCTGACCACCCTCTCAGTGAAGAAATTTTTCCTAATATCCAATCTAAACCTCCCCTGGCGCAACTTGAAGCCATTTCCTCTTGTCCCCTACCAGGGACAGCTCTTCCCAGTTAGAGTCAGCTGGGTGATGTACTGATGTACTCTCTGCTAAGAGCAAGCCTACACCATCCTCCAAGGTGATTACACAGACAGGAAAACAACCACCTCAGACTCACAGTGGAGGATAGGATTTAAAGCAGTGCAGGACATGTCAAAGGACCTTTTCTGCTTCAAAAAGGAAAATATTTGCACAATTTGTGCATATACACTGTATTTTCATGTTATAACCCATTATCTTAAAACTAAAAGAAAAAAAAAGAAGATCCTGACACTGTGTAGCATTCAGTGTCACAAACACATACAGAGAACCCGAGACAGCTTATCCTTGTGTCACTTTCTCCTACATCCTTGGATTAACTATGCCCTCCCACTAGTATTTCTTTTGCAGCAGAACTAACCTTAATCATGTGCATCTAATTTCTGATCCAATCATTTTACTTATCAAAAAGGATAAAGAGCAGGAATAAGGTGGCCAAAAATTGTACCACCACAAAAAGAGGGTTCAAGGGTTCACCAAACAAGGGAAGATACCTATGGCAGTAGCAAGTGTGGCTGGTCAGCCACTGAGCTGCTCTGCTTCACCTAGAAAATACCATGTCTTCAGAAATACAACTTGCATGCAGAAATTAGTTATCTGACAGTTTACTCTCGCAGAATAGAAAGAAGAAGGTTTTTGGAAGCGTAATTTGTGGATATGAAAATATGACTTTTTTTTTAACATACCATTATTTCTTGGGAATGGTGCTATGGGAGAGTTTGGCAGCTGTGACGCTATATCTTTCACTCTCTCTTTTTCTAAAGGAGAATTTACTCTTAATATCTCTAATACTTCCACAACTTTATGGAAATTTTGAGTTTGGAGGAGTTTTCCACAGTGAAACAGTAGATTGATTAATTTTAATAAGTGAGTTTCTCACTCTATTTCTCCTGGGAAGCTTTAAATGACTGTAAATTTGCAAGTGAATGTGAATTTAATGCTTTTGAAAATAGGTCAGTAACAGTATTTAGGGTCAGGTGAACTGCAGGGTGAAATAGCATGAATTTCCATGCTATGATTTGCCAAGTGCCTTTCAGTTTAGGGTCAGATTGAAATAGTATGAATTTCCCCAGTATGACTTGCCAAGTGCCTTTCAGTCCTGACCTAAAATGTTGCATTTTCAGCCACAGTCCACCAAAACTGCCTTAGGTTGTAGATTTCCTAACACTTTAAGCCAGTATTAAAAAAGTGAGGCTGCAGAAAGATGCAGTCTTAGTGATACCTTACCCACTTCCTTGTGCTGTTTGAACAGTTCGTTGGACAAAAAATTGAATAACAGATTTGAACTGAATTAAAAGTGGACCAAAAAGGGACAGAAGTCATCATGAGTTTTCTGATCCTGGAGGGTCAAAGTTGGATATTTGGCACTAGATCATGTAACTACCATACCCACAGAGAAATGTCTAGAAAAACTTTTAAAATTAGTTTTCTCGGTTCATTTGCAAGTCTGAGAGTGTATATAATGATGTGCTCCATCTGCATTAAAGTCCAAGTAAGCTGTAATGATGGAAAAGGCTCCAAGACTTTCACAGCCATGTCATTTTTCAGTAAAACAACTAGATTTCCCAACTAGAAACTGTAGCTGTCTGGCTATAGAAAGATTGAGTGCTGCTTAAACAATGGTGGAAGAAAAGCTCAGGAGATTTTAACTAGAGGATCTGGTAATCGTGTAACTATTTCAGCCGCTAATCAGTAACAGATTGAGAAACAGAAAGACACAGAAATGGGGAGATAATATTTCAGTGGTTCCTCATGATAGCTCTAAACCCAGCAATCATTAAGTAATTTATGATAACAACCAGTAATGTGTGTTCAATCACATTGGCAGTGCTATTATGCCATCTTTTTATATACTCCCATCACAGAGAGATGTGAATTAGGAAAAAGTCTTTACCTTGATTATGTATATTCTGTCCTTTGGTTTCTTTGCCAAATTTTGCTCGAGAAACTCATAACTGTTTTTGTAAATGTACTATATTATTTCAGGACAGTTAGGAAAAGCTGATCTGTTTGGTAGCTGGAGTTGTGACATTAAAACAATTCAGTCATTCAGGTGTTTCAACCACGTTTTCTAAGTCTGTGACTATAATGTCACAGTCATGAAATAGTTTGCTAAGTGACACAGATTTTGACACCCCCCTAGCCCCACCCATATAATTTTGCATTGTATATTACAGATCGTATATACAGCAGGCAGTGAGAGCACCAAATATCTGATTTGATAAGGAGAAGCACTCATAAGAAGGGTCTTACCATATATCATACAATTATATGAAAGAAACTGGAAATTAATTTGCTATCCACCAGCCCTGGAAAACATGTGCTATTTTATATAGCCAGGCAATAGACAGCCCTACCAGAAGGGATGACATACTGGGCCTGTCGGTCACCAATGCAAGTGAGCTAACTGGTGATGTCAAGACTGGAGGCAGCCTGGGCCACAGTGATCATGCTCTGGTGGAGTTCGCAGTCCTGAGGGATTTGAGCCAGGCGAAGAGTAAAGTCAGGACCCTGAATTTTAGGAAAGCAAACATCCAGCTCTTCAAGGAGTTAGTCAATAGGACCCCCTGGGAAACTGCCCTCAGGGACAAGGGAGCAGAACACAGCTGGCAGACCTTTAAGGACACTTTCCACAAGGCACAAGAGCTCTTGATGCCCAAGTGTAAGAAATCAGGAAAGGAAGGCAAGAGGCTGGTATGGCTGTGTTGAGATGTGCTGGTCAAACTAAAGGGCAAGAAGGAAATGCACAGGCAGTGGAAGCAGGAACAGGTATCCTGGGATGAGTACAAGGACACTGCCCAGTTGTGTTAGAATGGGGTCAGGAAGGCCAAGCGTACCCTCCTTGATAAGCAAGGATGGCAGACTGGCAACAATGGATGAGGAGAGG
>NW_010561212.1:0-774 GCF_000687285.1 Phaethon lepturus | reverse complement strand
GCTTAAAAGACTACACCAAGAAATGCATACAGGAGCAGACGCACTGATATTAACTGCTAAGAGAAACTTCTTTAGACCAAAAATGCAGAGTATAGCAGACATTGTAGTGAAGAAATGTACAATGTGTTGTGCCAATAACCCAAAAATTAGGAAAAAGATTATAGGAGGAAGTGTGAAACAAGGCATAACTCCTGGGGAATACTGGCAAATAGACTTTTCAGAATTACCTAGATGTAACCGATATAAGTATCTATTGGTATTGGTAGATACCTTCTCTGGCTGGCCAGAGGCTTTCCCTTGCTGTACCAACAAAGCTAGAGAAGTAATTAGGATTTTGTTAAAAGAAATTATACCTAGATTTGGTATTCCAGAAGGTCTCTCTTCTGATAATGGGCCTCATTTTATTGGTAGTCCAAGGAGTTTCTAAGTCTTTACAAATCAAGTGGGAGTTACACACCCCTTGGAGGCCACAATCCAGTGGGAAAGTAGAAAGGATGAATGAGACTCTCAAAAGACAAGTTGCTAAACTTTGTCAGGAAGCACATCTTAAGTGGACAGAGGCCTTCCCCTTGGCTCTTTTGCAAATAACCCCTAGGGTTAAGGAAAAAGTAAGTCCCTTTGAGATTCTATAAGGGAAAGCATGCCCTGTGAGTCTTCTGAGCATCAAGGGAGACCAAATGCATATAAAAGGACAGGCTGGCATTAAGGAATATATGATTTCCCTTTCGCAGACATTATCTACGCTGCATAGGTACCTAAATCAAAGGGTTTCTC
>NW_010561211.1:33270-37529 GCF_000687285.1 Phaethon lepturus | reverse complement strand
TTTCTTTCTTTCTTTCTTTCTTTCTTTTCTCCTACTCTCCCTCTATTTCTCTTTCTTTCTTTCTCTTCCTTAAATTAGCTAAAACTGTTGCATAAAAGACACATACATAGGACATTGCAGTAGAACTACCCACTGATCCTTAGCTATGGAGGCTTGCCAGAGCTCTGTACAAGCTCCTTTCACAGTGAGAGCACACAGTTTTGTGAAAGAAGATGAGAATCCACATGAACAATGTTATTTATGGGAACAACTTACTTTTCCTTTAGAATAAGAAGAGGTTTTAATCTATAGCCATAACATAGAACTACATAAAATATGCATATGATACACCGAGGTACACACACACTTGGTACAGACCAGAGCACTGTCATTTTCTGGTAGGCTGAAATTATGACTGTACACAAGTGCCTAGTGTATTGTGTAGGTATGATAATGCTTTTACGTGAGAGGCTACATAGCTATATGGAGAATAGCTATACAATGTCTATTCTCATTACGTGGTAGCTGTAAAGCTCATTTGCACTGAATTAATTAAGCTGCTCCTGTTCCAGGTTTATGCCAGCAGGAGTTATGATTGATTAAAAGTAGTTCCAGCCATGATCTCCTTGAACATGTGTCAAAGGTCTGCAGCTGAGTGCCCACGTAAATTAGAGTACTACAATTTGCCTTTCATTAGCCATCAGGTTTTGGTTTGAAATGCCACCAAGGAAACTATGACCTACTCTATGATCTGTAGAAAACACACTTTACTCCTATAGGCCCAGTTCAGGGCAGTGTTCAACACGAGACTGTTTTTAAGTTAGTGGATATGCTGATTTGTCTCAGCAGAATTACTTATGAACTTAAAGCCATGCTCCTGCACATGCTTGCTGAACCCAGAGCTAGAAGTGGTTCAGGTGAGAAACCAAATATGGGCTCTGTGATCACTTTCAGACATCCGAAGGCTTTTTTTTTGTCATTTTAACTTGGGACAAAAAGACAAATGATAGACATTTTCAAGGGGACTAAAATCCAGAATTACTTCATTCTTGATAAACAACATGTCTTCCAGATTTCCAGCAACAGCCAAGCTAACTGCTTAAGAGCTAAGGACCTTGGGGAGTCATAGCTCTCTGGCAGTACTGTCGTTTCTCACGGTGGAAACCATACTAGGACCATTGGATATAAGACTCCCAGACCATGGATTGGGTGAGGAACCCAAACCAAGCAACAAGCCTCAGAGCCCTTGGAGTCCTGGCTGAAGAGCTGGGTCTGACAGCAAGGCTTCCTCCACAATGATGATGAAGATGCCAGAGCAACCAGCTGGCTTGGGAGTCTGGAAACCATGAGGTCCATTTCCTTGGGGCAGAGTATCCAGCAGGGATGTACTGGAGCTGTGGACCCCAAAAGCTTCTGCAGTCCCCACTCTGACGCCGTCTTTCAGGCAGATTTCGAAGACGCTGGTCAGGTAAGCTGGCAGTAAGCCTGTGAGGTTTCTGAGAAAACCTGGCTGGAAGGAAAGTTTTGAAACCTGCCTGGCAGGCAAGGTCACATCGGAGCTCGGGGGAAAGAGGGTGATTGACAGAAAATCAGCTGAAAGAAGCATTTTTCCATATGATATCTTACATCTGAAAAAATTGGCATATTCTAAGATAAAAACATTCTTTTGGAAAAAAATCCGTCACCTCTTCAAATGCCTATCATCTGCCACAATCTCGCTTTCAGGCTTACAGAATTGGATCACTATTTGCTTGCTGCACAAAGTCCTAATTGGAGTAATTTCTATAGCGGGTTGTTTCTCCAAGAAAGCTTCATTTGGTCACAGAAAATGATATACTATTTAGCTCCACCACGGCGCATGCTATGTCCGATCAGCAATATGATAAAAGGAAAATATTCCCATAACTCCGAATACTCTCTCTTGAAAACAAAATCTGTGGAATACATGGGTTACACAAGGTATCCTACAGCTATCAAATAACTGAGGGGCAGCAGCCCTGAGACTCCACTCTGCTCCCTAGACTTTCCTTTTTCTCCAGTAAGTTTTTCATGAAGACCTCACCCTACCAGGTTGTAGTGGTTAAGAAATGCCATTGGAAAGAAATCCGCCATCCAAATTTTAATAGGGTTTCAGGCACTTCAAAGCTGTTCATTTCTAACAGCCTTAATCCTTTTCAGCCGCTAGCTGTCTCCTCGCCAAAGTCAAGTCAATTAGTTAAGAAGTCATTAGCAAAGCCCTCAGATATGAAAGCCATGCCTTAAAGTCCAGCTCTTTTGCGGCCTCTCTCAAAAGACAGGGCTGCTGCTTTGGCATGGTTTCAGCCCCTTGGTCTACCTGAAACACAAATACAGTCTCAGCCTGACTCATCTGCTTTGCCTGACTGCACCCTCAGCCACTGGAAGAGGCTTTCTCCCGGAAAACAGACGAGCAAGTACCAGTAGAGCAGCGGCCGCGGGTTTCATGCTGGTGACTGAGTAACAAAGCAGTCACTTCAGCAGACCTGCTGCAACAAAGTCGTACCAAATTTTTAACGTCTTCAGGGACGCTGCTGTGCGCTAGCCTTGCGCAAAAGCCTTGGTGATCAGTGGCAAGTTCAGTCCTAGTCAACGCTCCATGCCATGAGTCAGCCCTCACCCTAGGGCCAAACGATGTGTACATGACTGCTCTCAATGTGGGGTCCAGCAATTTCCCTGCCAAGAGAAATATTTGGCTTGTTTCTGACTGGAACCCTGAATGCAAACTCTTATACCTACAGCGTGGGTGAAAAGCGGAGCCGTGCCCCAGGGCAAAGCAGGGAGTGAACCAACCTGACAGCACAGAAACACCCAGTGAAATTTATTTTCATTTTTGGCCCATCATCACCGGTGAGCTTATCTCGTGTTGCCATACAAGTTGTAACTCATGCCAAGACTCAAAATTTTCACGCTCCTAGGCCTGCTGTGAACAGAGTCAGGCATCCTGACAGCAGCAATGCCTGTCCTCGGGGTGCCACCACGTGCACCTGGGTACCCCATGGCCGCGACGTGCCAGCCCCAGCTGCACCGAGGTCAGCCAGCACCCGCGCCGCTGCCACGCTCATGGCTGCCAAACAGAAGGGGACCCATTTCTCTGTGGCAGTGAGAGGTGTCATTTGCTGCTCATGTGTCCCATCCTCTCACCAACCCGCACGCTGACGAAGAGCATGGAGGGGCATGCAAAGTAAACCCTGCCTGTAACATGCAGCCCTATGTGATACGAAGAAGGTGCTTTGGAAACTGTCTACCAGGTCCTTTCGCTAAGCCCCTTTGCATCCTACGGCAGGCTGTCGTCAGAGGTGGCATGGCAAAATGGGACCACAGGCAAGAAGCATGCGCCTGCGGCAAGTACTTCCTCACACATCCCCGCATTCTGCAGCACAGCAGCAAACAATTATGTCGAGCAACCAAAAATTGCTCAAATTACACATATTTACCCCTACAGTAAAGTCAGAATGGGAGCTGATTCGCTCATCACTCCAAAGAAACTGGATGGAGTGACTAATGTGGAAATGATCATAATTTTCCCTGCCCTTAATTTTGAAACTGAATTTAAAAACATACAATCTGATGATGGCAAAAAACGGGTTGTAAATATTTTGATACGGCAGCACGAAAAAGGAGTCTGAGTGTTAAAGGACATCATAGCAAGAAGCAGGAAGGGATCCCTTACTGTACTTGTAATTTTCACATGGATCGTGCACCGTCAGAAAAATATCGTCACAATAGAAGAAATTTGGTAAATGGCAAAATGAGCCAGGGATAGAAGCAGGCTTAAGTGAAAAGACCAGGAGAGCTGCCATTTCTGCTGCAGACACAGTGAAAAGGTAAATCTTAAATTGCAAGTGCTGCAAAGTGCAAGCAAGAAACAGGCTGCACCACCAGGAGCGGACACAACAACTGCTGTCTGCACCTTTAGTTTGTGGTCTGGGCCAAGCAAGAGCCAATGGAGACAAGCAAACAAGTGCTTCTGAGCCGAAACACGGAGGAGGAACAGAGTCGGAGCAAATAACCTGCTGCCTGCCACCAGGCCATGGCGTGGGCAAGGGTCCCCTGCCCGGCGGGGGGACGGCACGTCTCCCGCTCCGCACCCAGAGGACAGAGTTGTCCCTGATCTTCTGTGAGACGAAAAGATGACAAGAAGCGGAGTGGGGACGACACACATGTCGCTTGCTTCTTGGCTGCTCCGTTATTCAAGATATCCGCTCCTCCAGCGTGGAGATGCACCAGGGGGAGGAGGGCGTGCACCACCCAAGCTGGCCGGC
>NW_010561211.1:23965-33239 GCF_000687285.1 Phaethon lepturus | reverse complement strand
CCCCCCACCCCGCCACCGGTGCGGGCCCCTGCCCAGCCCCCCCCAGCCACGTTTCGGCTCCCCTCCCTCGCCTTGTGCCGCAACAGCAAGGCAGAGGGGGTGGCTTTGGAGGGAGGTGGGAGCCCGCGGGGCAGGGGTGGGCAGAAGGACGCAGGGGCAGCGAGTCACTGGGGCTGCTACACAGCACTTTTGGGCAAGAAATACACTTTGCACAGAAGAACAGCTGTGGGGAATGGAGAGGAGGCAGAAAGGACAGAGCTTGCTCCCACTCGCTGGCAGCTCAGTCACCGGCTGCACAACAAGGATCCACCTCCCAGGTTTTCAGGATCCACAACCAGGCTCTGGGAAGGGCGAAAACACCCTCCTCCCTCCCCCAA
Source organism: Phaethon lepturus (assembly GCF_000687285.1). Lineage (NCBI taxonomy): Eukaryota > Metazoa > Chordata > Aves > Phaethontiformes > Phaethontidae > Phaethon > Phaethon lepturus. The sequence goes on along the minus strand of NW_010561211.1, from coordinate 32,862 downwards.
ATAACCACATGCTGGTATGGGCAGATTTGGAAGAGGCAGGTGGAAAAAGTCCTGCACGTGGAGGCACAGGTACCCACCATCACCTCAGCATCACTCTCTGTGTGCGCAGTGGATGTCTTCCCGGACCCCCTGGTGCCCAGAAACACCAGGGACAGCTGCTCACCGTGGGCATTTTGCCCAGAGGCCCGGAACAGCCTGTAGCAACCTCGGTGCCAGACCAGGACGCCGTGGTGCTAGCTAGCTGCTATAGAACCAACGAACGTGTACCAACGGTGTAACACCACGGTGATGGTGTGAAAGTCATCAGCCCTGTGCCCTGGCCCCGAGGTACTGTACTGCTGTGGATGTACCTCGGGAGACAACGTAAGATTCCTGTCTTTCAGATGACTCTGTTATTCCAAGCAATGCTGAGAAACGGCTACGGACAGCATGTGGCTGGGATGACGGGTTTGCAGAGTTCTTCAAAGGCTTCGCAATGTCATCCTGACCTGTAGAGAGCCTGGTGTTTCGATGCCAACTTTATTACGTGTACCTCCGTTTCAGATAAGCCCTCAGACAATCTTTTTTGTGTGCGTTTTAGTTTAAGGGAAAAACATCTGGCTGCTAATGATGCTGTTGTCATTGGAAACATAATTAAGACTTTTGTTTTCGTAAACTAAAAATAATGGTGAGTGGTATTCAAAAGCCTGAAATCTTTATGCTGTATGTATAGGAGTCATGATTTTTCTAACAAGATGGCTGTTTGAAGTGTGTTTATATGTCTATAAAGAGAGCTAAACAGCATGTATTGATGTTAATTGCAGAGCTGACAAGTTGTTCTACCCTGTTATTATGTTGCCCCCTTCCACATGATCCTAATTCATAAGCAATCTGAAAAGTTGTTTTGTTTGGTTTTAAACAGACCTCCCTTGGTGGGGAAAAGTTCGCTGTGGTCTGCAACTAACCCTGGGACGGAGCCCACCAAAGCGCGGCGCTTGCTCGGGGCCCTTGTTTTGGCCTCGGAGTGGCTCTGGTGTCCTGGAAGTGAAGCTGATGAGATAGAAAACACAACCCCTCAACCTGCTCTCTGCCCGGTGCAAAATCCCATTCGAATTAGCAGCCACTTCTGGGAACGGTCAAACTCAGCTCTTTATCCTGTCCCCAGAGAAAGAAAGGGTTGGGGGAGGGCTGGGGGTTTCACAGGAGCTATCACTGCCTGTAAAAGCAATACGAACAAGGGGCTCAGCTCAAGCTCTGTTCCAGGGGTTCTATGAAACGGTCTCCTGACCTTGCAGCAACACCATGGCTGCAAGAAGTCAGCTGACATCTACGGGTCTTGAAAAGTCAGTGGATGGTGACAACCAGGGCAACACATGTAGCTTTCGGGACCCACAGTCACACTAGCATTGGGGAGGGACAGTTGGCTCTATGACTGAATCAGATGAAGAGCGTGATCACAGCCAAAAAAACACTCAAAGTCTACCCTCCTTAGAGAGACAGTCTGCAACTGGGAGAGGGCAAATGGACCAGCAGACAGGGATGGCAGTATTCCCAGCATCTTAACTATGCTCCCAGAAAACCTGAGATTAGGAAGCACTGTAGGTTCTCCATTTCATTGTGTACTGAAGAGTTGCAACAGACATGGGTCACACTTCCACACTGAGAGCTGAAAGTCTCACCTTCTCACAAAACCCACAAGCTGGAGCATACAGACCTTTGTCAAATACCACAGGATTTGCAAGAGTTTCCCAACTGGAAGTGCTGGCCTCACCAGGCTCTCAGTCCGTGCAAGAAAAGGGATCTTTAGTTCATCAGTAGGTAGCTACAGAAAGAACTACTGAAGTGAATAATCGTCGGGGGGGAAAAAAAAGATGGCAAGAGGCCACAAGAGAAAGCGACGGTTTCCACTGCTGAGGAAATGGGAAGCTAAGACTTCTTGCTTCTAGCTGGACCAGAAATACCACAACTTCTGCGTCCCTCGAAACACGGCAGAACTTGTGCATTTTGTTTTGTCGGGGACATTGTGTTGACAAAAACAAGCACAGAAAAGGGCTAGAGGAAAAAGCTACCCACATACTTTTCATGATCAGAATGGTCTCGTCTGGGGACACTGACATCTAGGTGAGATGCTCTGCCAGTGTTTTATTTGCTCCAGCACATTTGCTCGGTAACGCAGTTCCAGGAAGATTATCCTACTAACACTCTAAACCAGTATGTTCCCTGGTCTGCCCATCCCTAGTACACAATAGTACATTGTCAATTATAACCACACTCTATTTATAGCTCGCACCATACAGTTAACGGATACAGACTGAGTGGGGTTTTCCTTTTCCTTCCGTTGGAGAGGACTTATTTCACAGGAATGTTTTCTCCTTATTCCTCTTGCCCAAGCATGAGGCTGTGTGCATACAGATGCTGGCTGCCCAGGGACTGCAGCTCCGACATGAACTCACATCCATCTCAGGGACGAGCATCCTTTCCCTCCATTTCTTTGCAATCCCTGAGGAAACAGAGAAACCTCTTTGCTTAACACAATCAAGACAGAGGCTAACATCCATTGTGTGTGCCATCAAAGAAGCCTAGCTGTTTCAACTCTTCTCCAACACAAATGCAACAAAATATTGAAGAGGGTTAGGCTGAGCAGAAGAAACAGGTCACCTTGGGCTGCTGGTACAGTTACGGTGGAGAAAACACTTCCATTGTGTAGCCATATGTACAAAATCCTGTGTGATAAAACCTACAAAAACAAATAAAACAAAAACCACTGGAGGGGCACAGCACCCTTACTTGGTCTGACGGAAATTGCTGTACTGACAAGGAAGCGCGAAGGAGCTGGGAGCTTCCTGAGCTGTTCTGGTGACTCCCTTTCAAGCTAAGGAAGCTTCAGCATGCCAGCGAGGGCCACTCTTCTCTCCTTCTTTTCCCCTTTAGAAACACATAGACGCTTTTTTGGCATTTGAGGAAACAAAAACTGGCTTCCACACGTGAAAGGAGAAGACATACTCCTGCAAAGTGACGTGCATGTTCGATTCCTACTGACAGAACTTGCTTTTAAAATAATACACTATCTTTACTGACTGATACATGTGCTGACAGGTTATATTATTTGAGAATAACATGCGAGGAAGTTTGTTTTACCATAATCCAAATGGATAACATTAAGGTTAAATGCTATTGTTTGGCTTCTGGGAGATTAAGTTTAGGAATTTACCATTCTCTTGATGATTTTTTTATTTATATAACATGTCAAACTGTAAAGCCTATCACTACATGCAGTCAAACAAGGTAGTCAGTATACACAAAAGGGTGATGTGATAGCTTGTGGACATGATGACAGTTTCCTATTCGTTTTCAACAGACATCCACCCAGTAGCGCAGGACAGATCTTCCATTTGTTCAATCAACTTAGTTTACAGAAATACAGATGAACGATGCTTAGCTGTAACCAAATTCGTGTGTATTCTATGGCAGGAGCCATAGCAACCACTTGTGTACCACCAAGGATTTGGTTTAAAACACACCTACACTCTGCAGAAGAGACCCACCAGTGGGAACGAACGTAACAACACTCCCTCTCGCAGTCTAGGGAGAAACACATAGAAGAACATGACGAGGGCAGCCAACAAGGTGGCTTGACTCTGAAATTAGACCTTGGCCATGTCCCATTAAAAGGCAGGCTCTCCACAAGCTGTGAAAGTGACGCTCCTACATACAGCCTCTCCATATGTATACGTGCCCCCCTAAGAAGAGGACTCATGTGGTCACAGAACACAAAGGGCCCTCTGCCCTGTTTCTTCTAGGTCAGTGAGCGAGCGCTGTTGTTAAATTGGGGTTTAATGTACAAACTGCCACTCAGTTGTTTCTGATTGTCCAGAATGTGTCTTTGTTTAAACACATAAACCTCCATCTGGTGCCCATTACCGGCCCACTTCTTTGTCTCGTGCATGGGTAACTAAAAACAGAAGCTTGAAGGGAGGATGAGCTTGGTTTGTCCACATGGCCCCACAGCTCCCTCAAACTGCTGGCCAGGCAGCCGCAGCGGTCCGTTTGCCCAGTCAAGGAATCATCTCCACTGGTAAAAGGGGACAATATGTTAATGTTACCAAAGGCAGGCTCTCCTTTGCCCAGGAAGCTAATCCTGAGACAGAGAGCGTGTTTCAGACAGGCATGTTTTAGGAATAACAAGGAGTGCTCAAGGGCAGAATGACTGAAGTGGGGTGAGCCCAACCCAAAAGGTTCAGATCCGTATTCAGAGGTCCCAAATCTGGACTGCAACCCACGTTTCGGAGACACCCACATTTTCTCTCTCTCACACACACCTATAGGTGTCTACAGCTCACATCATCATTGTAACAGAAATCTACATACCGCATTTTGGGCTCGCATTCAGAGATTTGCCTGAATGGGCTACCAAACTCCAGCCTCCAGTACTGCCAGGTTCAACAGCCTTCCTCTGCCCTTTCAGAGGCTGAGTTTCGTGTACCTGCACCAATTACTTCTGAGCCGATATAAATCACTGCCAGAGCTATCTTCCAACCAGCACAGACTGTGGAAACGTCAACCCATCCTGATTATGGCTCCCCAAAATTTCTGTCTGTTGTAAAAGTGGCAAAATGGGACAGGTCATCTCTATGTTCAAACTGATGCACACACACATATTTCTTTGAAACACTGCATTTTACATATTTGTAACCAATTGTATAAACACCTAACCTTTATACCCTCCTAAACTTTGAGTTGAAGCCCATGTTGTCTGTCACAGAAGGGGACACTCCCATTTTTCCTCTGGCCACCGGTGCATGACGAGAGCCTAGAAAAGCTGGCTGCTCTGGGAGCACCGCGCTGGTGCCCCAGGCTTCCAGGTCCCGTCAGCCCATGAGACTCCCAGCTCCTCTGAAAAGCACACCCCTCTTTTGGCTGTACCCCCACCTCCATTCCCCCATGATGGGAGCTGACGGAGACCCACACAAAGGCTTTTGCAGTCTAAGTCCACTGGCTATTTTCAGTACTTCACAGTGTGTTTCTAGAGAGTGGCAACCACATTCATACTGGCATGAAGAGGAGAACAGAAAAGAATGAAACTATTCAGTATAAGGTGATTTTAAAGACAAATGACAAAGGGCAAACCCCACATTTTTGCAGTTTGCCAGCTGCTCTTCTTCCTAGATGAAGGATGACCACCACGTTAATAAATCATGTGGGTCTACTGTTTCTTTCTCTTAGGATAAACTCAGTCACTGAAAGTCATCAATTTCTAAAGTCAAGTGAGTTTCACCAATCATCCCAATGCCACGGATGGGGAGCTCTGTTAATAACTTTTAAAATGACATTTTATATTTCAAAAATCAGACCCTAAGCATTCACAAGATTGGCCTGAACAATTCATAACGAATCGGGGTATGTTTTTTCATTTAGCTTGGTTTTTTTTTAGACACTGGGGGATGTATTTTCTAATAATTCTCTGCAACTCCAGGTGTCTAAAAAGTTAGAAGAAATCTTTGATAGCCACTGCATTAGAAGGAACAAGGGCTAAATAAGATTCATTCAAAATAATCAATCATCAGTGTTGCACTCAATTGTGGCAAAATCCGTAAGGCCAGGGCCAGGACTCTGTCCACGTGTAACCTAGAGATTTCATTTGATTAGCTGTCAGACATAATTTTGCATCAAACAGCTCATTCGGCTATATTTATGGTGACAAATGGACATGTGTGCACCAGACACTTCAGGCCTTGGCTATTACATGCTGCGAGTGTGAAAACAGGCCTACTCATACTCTGATGACTTTCTTAAAGCACCAGTTCTTGGAGTCAGGTGATTAAGTGACAGTCATGTGTCACATATGTGAAGCAAAACAAAATGTGTTTATCTTTATTGGTTGCAGGGAAAAGCTTACACCAAATAAAGCTAAGAAATCTGAAAGCAAATTGTTTTGTAAAAAGTATGTAATAACCGTGGTAAATTTCTGGTCCTTGAATGACAGGTGTTGGCAAAACTGATGCAGCCAATTTGCTGGCAAGAATTCTGACTCTTGTGATGAGCTTCAGGAAACATCTATGGCCATCAAAAGCTGAAGTGATAAAGAAATTTACCTGATAATACCCACCATGCACTTTCTATGAGATTCTGCTCTCCAGTTCTCCATTGACAAAGAAAATCCACCTGCCATGTTTAAAACACGGCAGTGAGAGGAGGCATACGGATGAAAGTAATGCAGAAAAATCTTGCAGCATGTCCTGAACCCGTCTACCTGGAGTTACAGATGTAGGAGGAGAGGACGTGCAGCTGGTGTACCTGGTGTGCCCAACAACTGGGACACAAGAAGCCACGCAGGAGCAGTCCCGAGGAGCCTGCCCCACAGCACTCCAGGGTGTCCGTGAGGGGGGCAGACAGTGACCCACATGGCAGCCATGCCTCAGCCCCAAGCCCAAGCAGGCAGGCCAAAGGCACAGCTCTGCGGCTCCAACGCTCAGCATTTTCACCGGTGTGTACCAAGCCGTGGCCGTGTTTGATGTCACATCGACCAGACGTAGTCCTTCAAACACCCATGCCCCCAGCTCAGCAAGGAGCACACAGGAGCAGGATTTTGTGCTTCTCTGCCTGCCACTTACTTTGGGGTTGCCACTCAGATTCCCAGGAATTGAGGAGGTGGTGACAGACATATATATATCTCTCTATATATACACACACACACACACACATTTTAGTCAGCCAAGAAACAGCCACTGCAGAAAGGACCTGGTCTGTTTTTAAGGTGTCCAGAAACCAGTCGACAATAGCCGTGGTTTTCAAGGCAACCCTTGGCCTTTCTGTGCGAAACTCAAGCTGTTGCGTGTTGTTCCCTCAGAGCGGAGTTTGCAGGAAAGCTTTTATGGACTGGCTGGTCATCAAAATGGTAGGGGAAGAGGAGGGAGGAGCCATGAAAAACACTCATTTCTAATAAATCTGAGATGGTTTCACATCCCTGAGGCAGACTCATGTTGGTTTTGGCGGGCATGACATAAAAAAATAACATTGAGTCTGTGACTCGTGAGCGGTTTCCTGCATGGGCTGTGGATTTGCTTTGTTTTCTGTTATTATTGTTATTAGATGGAGGTTGTGGAAAAGAGCATAGGTGCGTGCAGGGGGGTGAAATAGGAAGAAGTTAATCTGTCGTGTCATCACTCTTCTAATTCAAAGCGTAGAAACTCGAGGGTTTTCTATAGTGTGAGGCCTGATAATGATAATCCGGCACCACCTGAACAAACAGTCTGCAGGGCAGTCCATACCACGGCGAGCGGGAAGCGAGCGGTCCTCCGCCTGCTCTCTCCTCCTGCTCCGAGAAAGCTAGCCGTGCGAAAAGGGAAACGGGGCGCACACCACAGCACCCGCCCCGTCGGCTGGGTCAGGGCACGCAGGCGCTGGGGAAGCCCAGAATATGGGGCCTCAGAAGGCTTCCTCCCAGAGGAGGAAAGGCTTTGCCTGCTCAAAGGCTTGCCCAAGACCTAGCCCTCTGCCAGCCATGGGTCCCGGGGAAGCCCCCCCTTTTGGAGACAAGCACATGTCTGAAGAGGAGCAAGCCTGTTAAAAGCCTTCAAGGTCTCCCTCACATCAGCGTTTACCCAAAAAAGGTCAGCAGCAATAACGTTTCTATAACAACTAGTACTGACAAAGGGGAATGACTTCAGCTTGGGCCATGGAAATACCAGGTTAGAAAGTACTTAAATGGACAAATGCTCTTAAATCATGTGAGTCTGAGGAAATTAATCCACAAGTACTTACAGCAGTAACAGAAGCAATGATTAACAGGCTTATTAGTGGTCATCCCTGAGAACCTGTAGATGGGTGAAGGCCCAGAGGCTGGAAAAGGGGAAGCATGAATGCTTGCTTTAAAAGGGGGAGGGAAGGAGCAGCAAGGGACCTGCTGGTAACACCATGCCAGAGGAGGCTGCACATGCCCTGGAGGACAGAATTACAATTCAAGTTGGAAAAACATAACATTCTGAGAATAACACACTACAATTCAGTTTGGGTAAGGGAAAGCTTCTACACGATGGCTGGAAGAATCAGCTGCCCTGATACATGATGGGGAGCCGCTGGGCCAGCAGCAGCTGTACAGGAGGGGAACCTGTGGGTTACAGCAGAGCACAGGGGCTCTTGTGTTGCCTGACTTAACCACACTCTGAGAGTTGTTACAAGAAAGGAAGCTTTGAATGGGGCAGATACTCTTCCATTCACACAGGCAAGTGAGTATGGGAGGACAAGACCAATGAGGGAAGGTGGCTAAACTCACCTAGCCTCTGAGCCCAAGTGGCACCCAAAGGTGGACAAAAAGCCTGGGGAAGAAATGGACAATAAACTAAGGATGAAATACATAATACAGTTACTGTCTAGGTCACTCCACTGGTAGACCACCATACCTTGAAACAAAAGCATTAGTAGAAAAGGGATTGGATTTGTAGATACAACTCTATATGAACTCTACAGAGTAGATGTGAACCTCACAGGGCTGAAGAGCTGGGAAAGCAGCATCACAGAAGTTGAGAAACCAGATAGAAAAAACCCACAATTTTGGTATGAAAGCCAAAAGTAATGGAAGGGATGGAAGTTCCTAAAAGGTATAGTGGGACACAGAGAGAGCATAATGACTCTAAATTGTGAAAGCTTTCTAGATTCATGATAAAATAGGGTAACATAAAAAAATGAGATACTATCCACAGACAGATGGGGCTAAAGGCGTAGTCAGCTCACAGACTGAAACTCCCCTTGGCACAGACTCAGCTCAGATAGTTTCACTAACCCAGTGGAGATCCTTCAGTTGTCGTGTACCATCTCCTGTGCACCAGAGGACAAGGAAAGCCATACAAGTGTCCTTAGGCTGGGGTTGCTAAGTTAACCTCAAAGTAAAAGCAAGTCAAACCCCTAACTGTATCTCTTTC
>NW_010561211.1:21739-23932 GCF_000687285.1 Phaethon lepturus | reverse complement strand
GAATGCTTTGCTCCCTAACTTTTTTCCCACTGATCTGTGACATAACGTGAAATCTGGTATTTGTAGCACTAACCCAAAACTTGTAAAATTCTTACCTTTTCCTATGACTGACATTGCACCTGGATAACCACCTCCCTACCACAGAATTTCTCTTACAGATATGACCACGCCAGTAGGCATGTTACTGCCCTCAGGTTATTCTTCTTTATCTTGTATTTTGCATATAGGTATGGAATTCCTTTAAAAATGTAACATTTTGTTTGGTGGAAAAGAAGTTGTTCTTATCTGCTCTCCAAAATCTGAGGAAAATTCTTTAATTTTTTTTCCCCACGTATTTTCTGTGCCAAAAGATGAAAGCAATAGCCCTGATTCAACAAGGTATTTAAGAACATGCCTAACTTTAAGTACATTAGTAGTTTGACTGATTCCATTGGAATGAACTTTGTGTTCATGGTTGATCACATGAACCTTGATGAACCAGGGCTGAGAGGTTCATTTTGATGGGTACCGAATACATGCAGACAAGTGCAGATGCGTACGAACTCCCTACAACCAGAGACATGAAACAACAGCTGGCCATTCTCACGATCCGTATCTGTTAGTCAACTCACTCTTGAAGTAAGATTTTTTTCCCTTCTTACATAGGAAAAATCTGCAAGACCTTGCAAACTGGATATGGTGGAAAAGAATCGAAGCATGTCCCCGTGCCACATTTTTCCCTCTCATTCCAGCCTCACTTAAAATAAATTTGGGTCAGCCAACAGGCGATAATGCAATCCTCATGAACGTCACCTATGGACTCAAGATTTTTTTGCTTTAGTTTCTTTACGATTATGGAAGCTTATCTGTGCACGGTGCTGCTTCTTCCACAGAAATTGTCAGCTGTGTTCTGCGGCCTGTTTCAGTTACGGTAACAGCTGCCCCTCTCCTCCCTGCTTCCCCAGCCTTTTCTAAATTGCAGGAAAGTTCCCGTGGTTTATTGGTTCTCCCAGCACTCAGAAATCGCTTTCAGTGTCACTGGGTATCGTGCCTAAAATCTATCCATAAACAAGGAGAAAATGGGGAAAGAAGAACAAAAGAAGAAACACAAAATGCGGTTAGCGATGCTGCTTAATTCGATCCTCTCAGGAAGTGTCCTGTCCTAGAAAACAAACCAAACCGAAACAACCCAACCTAGCAAAAGAAAACACTCATAATTCCCCAGATAAGATCACAAAACGTGGGGGAAGTTATGTTATTCCTCAGGGCACAAGCTGCAGTCAGCTGGGAGGAGCGGGGCAGTGGATAGCAATATGGGGTGCAGGTTCCCCAGGAGGCTGGGGGTCCAGTGGGGCTGAGCCGGCTGCTATTTGCCATTGCACCAAAAGCAGCGCTGGGGGCGGCTGTGGGTCCCAGGCACCTCGTGGCCTCCCCACTCAGGGCTTCCCCCAGGGCTCCCTCCTGCACCCCTCCATGTGCCATGGCTGGCACACTCACCCCCCGCTGCTGCCGACAGCTACTGCCCTGGGGGCTTCCCCCGTCTCCGAGACACCAACTTTGTTTTATAGGTCTGTTTCAGGCTTGAGGGCAAATCTAGGGAGAAGGCCTATTTTTCCTATTTCCTTGCCCTTCTCTGGCTTCTGGGGACTTGAGCATCTCTAATTTTGAGGGAAAGCCAGTAGAGAAAATGATATGATCTCAACTGACAGGCTTTGTGTGCTGGTTTTGGCGGGACAGAGTTAATTTTCTTCACAGTAGTTGGTATGGGGCAATGTTTTAAATTTGTACTGGAAGCAGTGTTGAGAACACAGAGATGTCTTCATTATTGCTAAGCGGCGCTCACACAGAGCCCAGGCTTTTCCTGCTCCTCACCCCACCCCACCAGTGAGGAGGCTGGGGGTGCCCGGGGCGCTGGGAGGGGGCACAGCTGGGACAGCTGACCCCAAGTGACCAAAATGATATGCCATACCATACGCCATCATGCTCGGTAATATAAAGCTGGGGGAAGAAGAAGGAGGAAGGGGGAGATGTTTGGAGTGATGGCATCTGTCTTCCCAAGTCATCATTACGTGTGACGGAGCCCTGATGTTCCTGGAGATGGCTGAACACCTGCCTGCCCGTGGGGAGTGGTGAATGGATTCCTTGTTTTGCTTTGCTGTGTGTGTGGCTTTTGCTTTACCTGTTAAACTGCCTTTATCTCAACCCACGAGCTTT
>NW_010561211.1:2630-21708 GCF_000687285.1 Phaethon lepturus | reverse complement strand
TCCGATTCTCTCCCCCATCTCCACCGTGGGGGAGTGAGAGAGCGGTTGCGTGGGGCTGAGCTGCCGGCTGGGGTTAAACCATGACAATTTGGCTAAGAGATGGCAGGAGAAGGGAGGAGTAAATTGCTATATTTTATAGCTTGTGTTAATCTATGGATATTTGTGTGGGACTGAACAGTGGATTAGGAACATCTTTCCCACTGCACGCATTCCAAGTCCTCCTATGGGAATAAAGTGTGAGGTAAGGATGTGAGGAAATTGCTACCAGAAACCTAACTAAAACTGCCCTAGCCACATATGAAAATTAAGCTTTCTTTCCTCTCCGTTGCTCACCTAGATGCTGGTTCCAGCAGGACCTGGAAACATTATGGTCTTACATTTTTAAAGGAAATTGTTCCATTGTGGCTCAGAACACTCCAGGAGCAAGTTCAGTGGCTGGGTGTCACATCTGCTGTTAGCTGAGTGCCAGAAGATTACCCTCTCACTGAAAGTACACTTCTCAGAGTTCAAAACACCAAGCTCACAACCACTTTCCCTCCTTTCCTAAAAAACCTAACAATTTGAAAAATGGTATGGTGTGCTGGGAAATGACCCCCAGATCCCACTCCGGAGATGGGCTACGTTTTACGGGTGAATTATTCCTGAACATGCAACCAGCAACGTCCTCTGTGAAATGAAAGAGACTGCCTTGAAAAATAACATTAAACATTTAAATGTGCTCAGTACTGCTGTTCTTTCCCATTTATTCCTTTCTCTGCTATTCCTCTTACCTGTGCATGTCCATGCATGGAGTCGGCAAACCCCAGGTTGGAGTCTGTTGTAATAACAGAATCAGCGCTCCCCTTCCTCCCAACTACAGAGGAGACAGTACCTCTTCTGCTATTTCTTACCCTAAAGCTACCAGAACAAACACACCCACTCATTGTCTCCAGACAGGGCCAAAAAAGTAGTATGTAATCACATACGCTGGAACTAAGTGCTCCAGGGGCAAATAAACAGACAATTTGGTGTATGGCAACCTGGAAAGCAGCTGAAATGAAAAAGGACATTTGATGCTAACTTCTGGGTTTTTTCCCCCTTATCAGGGTTGGCTTGTACTTCTGCTGCACCCTGGGAGAAGCAGCTGTGCGCCATGAAGATAAGTCTTCGTGACAGATCAACCCACGGCACGTCTTCCCGGGTCCTTACAATGCCACTTGAGCGTTCAGGAGCACAGCGACATCTCTTTGCCTTTCCTCCAGCTTTTCATGAACAAGCAGAGGAAAAGCAACTTGCAGACAGAGTTACTGACGCGGTTTCACTCGCTAGGAACATTTTTACCAGATCCCATGGAGTACCAGTGAGGGATTTGGTTTTCATCTATCTGTTTCCCCCCAAGTCAGCCCAATGTCTTGTTTCCAGGTGATCTGCCCTGAGAGTCCCACATTCAATGAGCTATTCAGTTGCCGAAGCATATACATAGTAAAAGCCCCTCTCTCATGCACCGTCATGGCGACAATGTCCTCTGACTGAATAATACGACAATCATCTCCTCCTCGATTTCTACCGGTAGAAATAATGTAATAATCCCTTGTAGCTTCATCTCCCCAGGCTTTCAGAGTTTTGTATAGCCACTGTTCTGGTTCTGCTCTGACCCAAGACCGGCCATGCACAAAACCCTTCAACAGTCTCAGAAAAAAATGCTCAGACCCATACAAACACACACTCACATATGAATACTCACAGGTGTGCTGCAAGTTATTCAGTGTCTTAAAATTCAGGCTCACTTACAGCCAAGCTAGAACGGGCCAGTGCATCTCCTCCCTCCAACTCACCAACAGCTGTGCATACATCAAGTACATCCATAGGTAAGGACAGAAATGAAGTGCATCATTTCAGAGACTCAGAGTCTGACAGATGAAAACCCCTGAACTTTGTGTGTGCTGCACATACCTAAACTCTATCAGCTCTGAAGTGAGTAGGAACTGACAGAAAGCAGAGCCAGCACCAGCGCATTTTTTGACAGCAGTGGCATTTGTTTTGTACCTCATTGGACTTGCAGGGGGCAGGGGCGTATGAAAAAAGGGGCAGATAGGAAGGTAGAAATAAAGCAAACTGCTTGTTATTTCTCTCAGGACCATCCACAGACCCGTTCAGCAGCGCTCATGTTTGCTCGGTTGCTGTGCTGCAACATGCATGACCCACATTGTAGTGCCAGGTGAGTGTCAGTGTTTTCTCCTCCGTGGCAGGATGCAACATGCCACCCTTAGAGATCCAAGCCCTCTGTTTCTGGATAAGCTAGGTGACCCAAGAGACAAGCAGTGGACATGTAAAGTGCACATGTGAATTTCTCCGACATTTTGTTGGCATTTTTAGGGAAATCTCCTCTTCTGTGTATTTCTGAAAGTATTATGGGTGACCAAGAGAAGTCGCACCAATATGTGAATTCACTCGTTTCACTATAAGGGAAGAACATAACCGTCAGTAAGTCCTGTCCACCTCCTATGTTCACTTTCCCAGGGCCAGGGAGTGCCCCACTTTGGGTCCCATTGCGGGCAAAGGCAAAGGCACCAGGTCATTGCAGGCAAGGCCTCCTGCAGCGAGATGGGTTCATGGCATGGCACCTTTGGTAATCAAGTTCTCACACCCCATTTTTCGTCAGCTGGCAGGACAGGGAAGGTGGAAAATGGCCAAAAGCAACACCTAAACTGGAGAAAAGCCCCTGCATACAGAAACCCCTCTGGCAGGTGATAACCGACCTGCCTGCAGACTAACACAAGACATGTATTGGTTCACAGGTGAAGTTTTTCACCAGGAAAAATTTAATAGCAACATCTACGAAAAGGATGGAAGAAAATTAATTCTATTTTCCTATAGGCAACCACTTGGAATAAAAGCTTTACCATATTTACAATGAAAGAGGAACTAAACTTAAGGTTGCGAGGTCTGTGGCTGAGCTGTGGCTGCCAGTGCAGATTATTCTTTGAGAAAAAAAACAACATCCAGTAGCAACTGTGAAAACCATCATATGAGAACACTCACAGGGCACAACTAAGTGCAGTGACATTCCTGGAAAACCCTACTGTACAAGAGCAGAGAAGCCACAACTATCTATATAAGCATGTGGTCAAAATCTGTGCCACAAAACTAGGCAGAATTTCCTATATCAGATCCTCTGATTTTTTTTTTTTTCCAGAAATTAAGATAGGAAATGATTGATAAAATTTACTTAGCGAAAGTGTCTTCTTGCCTGCAAAACACACAGCTGCATTTTACAGAACTTAATAAATGCCACATGCAGTTATCAAGTGGTATGGATGGGAAATACGTTCAACGACGAATGTAAACACTTGATGAACCTGTCGTTCATCCCATTTTCTTTCTCTTCACCTTTCCCCAGCCAAAAAAAAAGACTTTACAAAAAGATGTAGACTCCATTGCATTAGACTAAAACCAAATCCTTGCTTCTGTTTTGGTATACTTAGCACAGTTTAAAGCCTTCTTCTACAATTTTTCAAAATTCAGATCATATATCTGAATTATATATATATCATATATCATCCATGTAGATGGACATACTGTTTCAGAATTAAATGTTGAAAAGTTTCATCTAGCAAATTTGAAAATCACATATTGTCACGTTCAGAAAAATGCTGCAATGAAACGTGTTGATTTTCTTAAACCTTCACTTCCTCCTCTTTTCTGTCAAAAATACTAATCAAATTTAAACCATTCCCTAGAACAACTTCAGTACCTCTGAAATTACATTTTAGGCAGGATGTACCATGTATTGACAAAACCACCTCTTGCTGTATTACCATTTTTCTTACGATGGTTCTGTTAATAATATAACAGCAATGCACTTTTCCCATTTTTGCTATTTTTGCAAATTATTCTGATCTTCTCTAACTTTCATGAGGTACACCTGCATTTTTGTGTCCTGTTCACATATTTGGAAGTGATTTTTGCTTTCATCCCCACGCACCATGCCTTGGTTCACATCACAGACTGCTTTGGGAGCATGCAAACTGGATTTCTTTCAGATAAAACCAAACTGCAAGATGTGCTTCAGGAACACATCTACATGTTCCAGCTGCTAAAGGGTGTTCCACCCACAGGGCTAGATCTGGTGAGCCCCTGCAACATGCACAATGTGGGGCCAAGTTCTCAGCACTGACTGGTTTTTTTCCCTTTGTGTGCCTACTTCTGCTGCCCGGCACTACTGCCATGTAGAGAGAGACCAGAGTCCTCCAGAGAAGGTCTGTTCTCGGCTCTTGGCATGCTTTATAAACCTGGCTCACTGTCCCCATTCCCACTTTGCGCATGGAGAAAGTGCGGCTGGCACAGTGCGTTTATGGTTGGTATTTTCACAGGAGTTTGCTAATTTTGCATATATCATGGCTGGGAAGGCACTGAGAGAAACTAATGGTAGGAATCACTCAACTTGGGGGGGCCTAAAAGCTAGACCTCTAAGTCTGAGTTGGTCAAGAAAGGGAAACAGAGACCTTCATAAGGTAATGTATATCTCGTCCACTTTAAACATCGAGCACACAGGAGAGGTGGCTCTTCCATCAACAGCAACTGACCATAACAGAAGCTGAGATTCAGTAACAGTTGACATTCAGGTGTCTAACTTTAAAACTTAGACCAGAAGCCAGAAGGTCCCTCAGAAGAAAGGCCTTCACGTACAATGCTGATCAGCCACAGTGGACAGAAACTCTCTGTATCAGACTCACAGACCAGCCGAGGCTGGAGAGCGTGTCTGGAGAGCATCCAGCCCAACCTCTGCTCAGAGCAGGGGCAGCTGCAGCAGGTTGCTCAGGAGCATGTCCAGTTGGGTTTTGAGTATCTCCATGGATGTAGACTACACAACCTCTGCAGGTAACCTGCTCCCGTGTTTGATCACTCTGACCATAGAAAAGCTTTTTTCTTATTTTCAGACAGAATTTCATGTGATTTCAGTTTGTCCTGTCACCAGATACCAATGAGAAGAGTCTGGATCCATCTTCTTCTGATAGTCAGTACACCGGTGCTCAGATTAAATTGAGCAATATCTCTTCAGATGTAGAAACATACTGGTTTGTTCTGGTGATCAATAATTCCTAAATTAATACATCCCATCAGATTTTTCTGACAAGCCAATTCAATTCCATGACAAACAGCCATTTTATCAAGCCTCAATATCAACCTCCAACTGCTCATGTTTAGAAACCTCACAATTACAGTGTTTATTCATGTTTCATAACCTCAAATTCAGTGTTGAAAGATGCAATGAAACACCAATAAACTTCTATTTACACAGTTAAAAGTTTATTGCAAAACCATTCCAATTTTCATGAGATTTTTGCTCATAAATTTCTGCAATCTATTTCATCATTGATATGTGTGCACAGAGGGAGACAGAAAGATGACAGATAGACAGTAATTTTTATGCTTAATCCTGTGTAAATAAAACCTAAAATTCAAACTAACTTTGTAGAGGCAAGCCCGCTGTGAGATTCACATTATGGTTGAAAAAGTGTATGCAGAGATACATGAGATGATGCAGGTGTGAAACTGTGTTGCACCACTGGGCACAGATTTGGAATTTTTATTTTCTTTCATTTTTCATAAGAGTGTAATCAAAGTTTATGTCCATATCCACTCTTCCTTTGACAAATTATGATTCCATCAAATTAAATTGTGTGTGTGCATCTTCATTTCTGTTCCTCTCGCACATTACAATCTAAAACCCTGTTTCTGAAGAGAAAGAAATTCAAAGAGTGCCTGAAAACAGCTCTCGACCAACAAGAATTTGAAGTGTACATGAGCTACAATTACCTGAAAGGGGGTTGTGGTGAGGTGGGTGTTGGTCTCTTCTCCCAAGTAACCAGCGACAGAACGAGAGGAAACAGCCTCAAGTTGTGCCAGGGGAGGTTTAGGCTGGATATTAGGAAAAATGTCTTTACTGAGAGAGCCATCACACATGGGAACAGGCTGCCCAGGGAGGTGGTGGAGTCACCATCACTGGAAGTATTCAGAAAACGTGTGGACGTGCCACTTTGTGACATGGTTTAGTGGGCATGGTGGTGTTGGGTTGATGGTTGGAGTTGATGATCTTAAAGGTCCTTTCCAACCTTAATATTCTGTGATCCTGTGAGGTCAAGCTCTCATGGCTGTAAGTACAATAGATGTTGGGTGCTTGCCTCCTAGTAGTAGAGATTTAAGAAAAGCAGGGAGACTGAGGCAAAAGCTATTCTAATGGTTATAAAAAGGTTTCCTTTGCAATGTGGCAGCCACCTGCCACAATGCATTCAATGGAAGAAGCTCCCTTCTCATCCACCTTCACAAAATCCACTCGATTTCAACCTAAACCAGGTAGGCAAGTCTCATTTGCCAACTGTAAACTGCAAGCTGGATCAATACAACAACATACGGACAAAATGAAAAATCCTTTAATATGAACATCTTTTTAATGGATTAAAAGTGGCAACAGTATCTCCTGGTTACAGTTTCTGTGAAGGGACTGAATCTGCCAAGAGAAAACCTCTTCCAGTAACAGGGCAGGCCTCATCCAGCCCTCGGTACCTGAGACTGGGACTCTTGCCAGCACCATAACTATGTCAAACAAACAGATGGATTATTGAGCATGCAACGATGACACAAGACAGGCTTCCCTAAGTGTTTTCCCTAAGGCTTGATGTTGAGTTGAGGCCAGACCCCTGCTTCAATAACGGAGAGTTAGTAAATGAGCTTGCACCTGCAGCAAAGAGGCTGCACACCTGAGGATGCTCCCCACTGCCTGTTTTCACTCCATGTCTAGGCCAACAAAATATACTCTGTTCTGTTCCCTCCCTGCTTCTAACACACACAGACTTCCATGGAAATTGATGGAGCTTAGTCTGCTATGTGCAATTATTTGTGAAAAAGAAAATCAAAGTAAAAATTGAAGGCTGGAGCAAGTCTACATAGGAGCTGAACTAACCCCAGAAATCAATCCACCAAAATTTGCACAGTGAATACCAGTCCTAGGTCTGAGCAAAAACAAGAGGAAAGGCTCTTCCACTTCCTCCTAATTCCCTCTTTTCTCCCTTTGTCTAAGGAAGGCCAGGCAGCTGTCAACAGTATTTCTTTGGCAATTTTGTAGTGAGCTCATAACCAGAGAGACAACTAAAAGCAGTCAACAGCTTAATGCTGGTCCTAATTTGCCAAGACTTGGAGTGAGTGATAAGGCTGTGCTCAGCCTCTTCCAATGCTGAGGCTGCCAGGATGCTCAGCAACAGAAACGGAAGTAGCATTTTTTATAATTTCTATTTGCCTTTTTTTCCCCTCTTTATCTTTCAAGCAAGAATATACTGTTCTCCAAAAACGCAGCAGCAACTACTCCAGCTTATCTCGGGTGACTTCGCCTTCCAACAAGATGGTCTTTAATGCTACATTTAATGCCAATTATAAGTTCTCAAACTGGATTTTCCTTGTAAACCTCCATGGCTGAAGCAGAACAGAATGTACTTCAGAAGTAAAATGAGATCTGTTCATACAACACCTTTCAGATGCTTTCAGTTGCTCCCCTGCCTTTTAATCTGTATCTTTAACAATGTAGTATTGTAAAGTGAGTCTTATGTGATAATGTGAAGTCTTTATAAGTCAGAGACTTTAATGGAAGTTCTTGGCTATACGCCCAAGCAGGCAGAGGTTTCTGTGCTCAAACTCTGAAACCTCACTTGACCATTAAATGCCCCACCACATCAAGGTCACATTAACAGTTTTGACTCTGGGGATGCAGCATAATCTGTTGAAATGAACACAGGATATCAATCAGCTGGGATGCCCTTCGTCTTCCAGATATAATAGCTATTAAATTGCTGGCAACACGAGAGGCTTGGAAGCTTACTGGAGAGCTCTTGGGACCATATCACAGGAAGGTAGGAAGGGCTCTAAAGAGAGCTCCTTGTTTGGTATAATCATCAGGGGAATGATATGGGCACATTTCAAGCCTTTACTTCTGTTTTATAGAAGCAGATAGACCTTCCCCATGATGCATAACTTTAGAAAGTAGCCCTTGCCTTACTGCTATTTTGAGTTATCTCAAAATAACTTTCATTCTGTTTATAACAAGAAGATTTGGGACTAGAGTTGCTGATAAGTGTCTGGCAGTTCAAAGCCATCATAAACATATTTGAGGAAACAGCACACAGCCCAAGCATCCTTCCACTTGGCCAAGTCCCCTCTCCTTGTCATAACTACCATTTGAACTTGCGGGTAGCCAGCAAATGGCAGAGCAGTCCTGAAGCAAGAGACAAACTAGACCTTGATCAGCTCTCAGCTTAAGATGTAAGGGGAGCTCAAAGACCACTTTTGGCCCATGTATTCTTCCACTGACTCTTGCACAGCCACAATGGAGGAGCTCATCTTCCAGTACTGTTGTTTTTGTAAGACTCTAATACCCTGTTTTACCATTTTAACTCTGGCATCCAGATGCAGGTTTTCAGATCCCCTATAAGCTGTCCCTACCCTCAAGATTGACTGTCAGCCTCCGCTCTGGGAGCATCACCAGCCCAACTCCTGAACACAGGCAGACAGCAGCATCTGGTTCTCCTGGCACAAGCATTTCCAGTATCTCTCTGGGAAAATAAAGTGTGCCACAGGCTGGGTTCAGCATACTTGCCACCAGTTAAACCATTCCATTGTAAAAACAGAGATAGAAAATGCAGCATTTTTACACACTACATCATATTAGGTCACCCTGGAGACCAGCTTTGGAAGAAAATGGCCTTTGGAGCTCAGTGAGATGATAGTCAGCTTCCAAACGGAGGCACTATTAGGAAGAAGTATGCCTAATGCCCACAGAAACCAAAATGAAAGGACTCCCTGCCAGGCTGCCTGGCAGTAGCTCCGAGGCACCACAGATCAGTTAGGAAGTGCTCACCTCACAGGACGAGGTTGGAAAGGAGGGACGTTTTTGGTGGCTGCTACCCTTTGCTCATGAACATATTCCTCTTCTATCTGCTCTCAGTTTTCAACATCACTTTAAAAAACCATACTCCCAAATGCCCCATCATTCAAGCTGGCAATACTCTTTGCAATCAAAATTAAAAAGACTAGACAGCAAAATAGCCTGTTTTCCTGCTTGCCAGCACCAGCTGCTCTAAAAGAGTAACCTTTTTTAATTCCTCTGAAACCTTGTATCTCTGAAATACCAACTTCCCTGAAAACATTTCCTTTCACTTGCTTCTCTGACAGGGGTAAAATTACTTCAACAAGTATTTCTCTGTAAGAGATGAAAACTGGAGATCACTGGGATTTCCAAGGCTGTATTTGGTGCCTTTTCTATGCTGAACTGTGATATGTAATTTTGATTTGGGCATCTCCGAAATTACAGTTAGTTGTCTTCTTTTATATAGTAAGGAGTAAAAAAATAAATAGAGTCGTTTAAGAGGTAAAGGACTTATCTGTACAAAAATGTGATACGTATAACAATTCCCTGACACCAAATCTGAAATATGCATATGTGCATGCACTTTACATATTCATACATACATTTACAAACACACACCACTTTCCCAGTTATCCTAGTAGAATTGACAAAACCTAGAGGGACATAGCACTATAACGTCCCACAGTTCTTTTGGGGTAAGATTTCCAAGAATGCTCTTTAGCTAAGCTCTGGAACAGAAAATCTGCTAGGAACTGGGTATTTGTGAACCTATCTTACAAGAGGAGGCTAGAAGACTTCAGCTTTACTCTTGCAAAATGAAGGCTGAGGGATTATATTGGTGCCTTCTCTAAATTCATCATGGAGATAAAAGCCAGAAACAAAGGCAGGCTGTTGAAGTTGTCTCAAGAATAGATGGTTATAAACTGGTCAAAATTAACTTAGGTGGGAAATTAGAAGCCTCCTAGTGAGGTCCTAGAAAGTCTTCAAAGCAAAACAAAAATCTTCCTACATTGTTGCTATTTCCCTTAAAGTCATCTCCTGGTTAGGTATGACCAACCCTTCCACTGGCAGAGTTAAAACCCTAGTGACATGCATGACTTACTACATCACCAGGGCAGAGGAAGGTATCTTGGTGTCTTCAGAAAGAAGGACTTTGTTCCAAGAGAAACAAGGATGTTTATGAATGGCTGGGCTGGCCAGAGAATACGGCAACCCTCAGTTGTGTTTGGTACCTTGCTGCTCCAATCAGGCAGTCATGTCAGGGCCTTGCCCTTGCACCCTTGCTTGCACACCTCTGTCCCAGACCCGTGTGGTTTGCCCGCAAGAAGCACAGGTTTGCTCCCCGCGTGTATCCCATGTTTGGCTTGCAGTGGCCATGGCCACTCATTTGGAGCAGTGAAAATCCAACCACTCAACCTGTAAAGATGCCTTCTCCAACCAACCCTGGTCATTCACAAATACAATTTTACCCTTGGAAAAAAGTCCCAAATTCCTTGCAAGCCAAAGCATGCCCATGGAGGCACAGGATTTGCTTCAGTGCAAATGGTGAAGGAGAGATCCTACCCATTTCCCTGGGACCCTGTTATCCAGTGAAAACCTGCTCATTACTAAATCCACAGAAGTGGTCAGGCAGGTGTAAGGGCATCACCAGCCCCCATTGGGATTTGACCGTTTTGATGCCGAGAGACAGCAGGCGAGCATCCTTTTATTCTCCCCGTTTAAAACGAGGGCTGCATGTTTTCTCTCAGGGGACAGGTTGCTGCTGAGCCCCACTGGCTCGACGGCACCCAGAGAGGCAGCTCCCACGCCAGGCTGGGCGCGCTGTCCTGCCCCTCTTCTTTCAGCAATGTGCTGGCAGCAGCTTTACTTTTGTTTTGCCAGCTGATCCCTCCATCTGGGCGGCGGATGGGCCCATTCAGCATCCGTGTGCCTGTCTCCCGCTGCTCCCAGCCCCAGCACTGGCGCAGCCATTGTCTCTGGAAAAGCGGTTAGTCTCCCCAAACAAAAGTCCCCAGAGCTGGGTAAATCCTTCTGACATCAGCCCCACAGCAAAGGCAGCTGAACGTGGACTTTTCCCCTCAGCCATGCTCTTTGGGACCTGTTCAGTGCTGCTGACCTCGCATCAAAAAGCACTGAAACAAAGAGCATCCTCACCCCAATGTATGCTTAAATGTCCCTCCCGATCCATCAAGAGGCTGCCGGAGCTCGAAAGCTGCCGAGCCCTTCTGGACTGTCTCAGCTTGAAAATCAACAAACAACAATGCAGGAAAGGCCCTAATACCACCTCAGGGTTACAGTCCCAGTGCACCAGATGATTTCCACATAGGAAAATTTCCACAGTGATTCCACAGTACCTTTACAACTACATGCACCAGAAACAGGAGGCCCTGCACCCTGCAACACTGCGATGCACATTCTTAAGCCACCATAGTCAATAACTGCAACATTTCTGTGCAACAGCATCCCTGCGTTCTCTGCAACAAAGGGTCAGCACAGCCACACAGCCTCAGTATGCTCATCCTTCATTTCTTCTCATCAATATGGAAACATGGGATGGAAGATGAAGGTCTCATTTGCAGACTGCAGTTCTATTTTTTAAGGATAAAATGAGTAAAAATGTAGAGAAAAGAAGTATCAAAAGTTTTGACTACCCAAAGGGATCTAGTTTTCACTTGAGCAGAGAAGAGAAAAGCACTGAAAAAAAGATGTAGGAAAGACTTACTCTCTATTACAGATGCCTAATTAGACTTTTTCTTTTCTTGACTAGGAATTTTTGTTAACTTCCACTGCAATGTGATGCAGGGTACCTACCTATACAGGACCTACTGTGCTTGGCTGCTGATGGAGGATTGAAGATTGAGGAAAAGAATGAATTTTACAGTGAAAAACAAAATTTTCCAGACAAAATGAGGTAAGTTAACAGTGGGGATGGTAATAGCACCCGCCCTTACACAAAAATGTATGACAGACATCTACATGTACAGCACAGTTTTGATGAACATTAGACTAAATCTCCCGCATCAAAAGTTTCCCATATGGCTCAGGACAAGTTATTTATCCCTGCCGCATACATATCCCTCCCCATCTCCCAGGAACTCTGAGAGATGAAAGACCTTAAGAGCAGACATATTCAAAGGTTACAGCATCGAGGGCCACAGGAAGCACCTGGACCACGTACAGCACAGGTCAGGGCCCCAGTGCAAGACAAGCCTCTCCTCACGCTGTGCTGGTGAAGCCTGTCCAGAAGCCTGAGAGGCTGAGCTGGCTTCCTCATAGCTATATCACCCTGCACCATTTAAGCTCACTGGAGACATGGATCACTCGTGATCAGTTCTTCAGAAAGAAGACAAGTCCTGAGGGTATCAGAAAGAAGACAAGTCCTGAGAGACAAGACCCACAGCTAGAGATGTTTAACTAGCACTTAACCAAACTACCAGATCTACTAAAGCCACTTACTTCCAACCAGATCTTCGGGACTCTGAAATACTCTCTATCTCCATTTCTACAAGTCCATGAGATCTCCCATGACCACTGACACAATCACCCAGGACCAACTCTGTGATGCCTCTGCCATTGAAGGCCACCAGCCCTGCTACTGGTGGAGGAAGGAACTGTGGGAGTTTCGAGCTCCCCTTCCTCCTGCAGATACAGCCTCACTTCTCATTTCAAACTGCCTACTGTGGCTGGGGACCTTCTCTGTGTATTTTTCCACTATGTGCACTTCATGATTGATGGCAAAGGCATGCGATAAATGAGGTTCTGAAGAGCTCAGGGATCCACTTTTCCATGTAATATATCAAAAACATATGAAAATTTGAGCTTCTTTAAGTGAAAAAGTAGTCATCAGCCTGGATTTTAAAGAAGAAAGAGGAGATTCATTAAATCAGACACATTTAAAACTAGAAAGAGTCAAGACTGCCATGTTCATAAATACACAGTTTGGTTTGGTTTACCTAGAACCTATCATCTCCCACCAGTCATTGAGATCACGATGATACTATTCAGCCACATTTATGAAGCTGTGATTGAGAGCTAGGTAATATTCTCATATTAGGAGAGAAAAAAAAAAATAAATGACAAAAGCCATCATGGGCTCACTAACACTTCTCAGCCAAGTATACCAGTCACAAAAACTTCTCCAAGCTGATGACAGTAATAATCTGAGAATTCCAAGTTCCTTACATTTACAAAGTGACAGCTTTCCAAATAAAAACTTAGAGCCCTCCAGGGGTAGAGGATAGTCTGAAATATTTCCCCAATTAGCAAATTTAGCTTTTCTTTGACTTCCTCCTGGTGTGGCCAATGTAAACTTTCCTGTTTTCTGCTATTTTTTCTCTTGGAGAGTACCATGCCTTACAACAGAAACATGAAATCCCACGACACCAGTTGCCACTGTGTTTGGCATCTTTTTTGCCAGAGGTATTTTTGCCATCATAATATGAAGCTTCCTACAAAATGGTGGCTTTGGGTCATTAGTATGCCAAGCATTTTTTTAAATTTATTTTTATAGACAGTTCACCTTCAGGTTTCTTGGGATTTTAATGCTGCTCAAAGGCTTCAAAGAATATTAGCACTTTCAGCATTACTTACTTGTGTGATTTGTTTTCATCCTCCATAAAGATGAGAGAGGACTTTGAGTGTTTTCTCTCTGTGTCTGACAAATGTTAACAATGGGTATTTGCATAAGAAAGGCTCATGATTTATATTTTGATTTTCAATCTATAGTCAAGATAAGCCTAATCAGAGATCATTTGGGGAAGATAAACATTTATCCCATTTTTCTTTTGACAAGCTGAAAGACGCATAAGTTCAGAATATATTAAAAGGGAGGATGCAGCCTTCCCACACTAAATTTATAGACTACATTATCAGAGCTGGCCTTCACATTTCCTCCCCTCCTCCCCTGTTCTGTGCAGAAAATCTGTAGAGCAAGGACCTAGAGCTCATGATTTTTTTTTTTCAGGCTCTCAGCACTTGGTGGTGGTGTCTGAATAATTAATCATATTACATTTGTATATGATTATGCATGCAGAACTATTGGTACCAGAAAGTAACAATATGGACATGCACAGAAACCATGAACACACTTTTGAGAGATTGCCTGGCTAATGGTGGCAGAAACACAGCCTGTTGACTACTGAACATAGTTCAGTATTGTCTTCTTATAAGGAATAAATATCTTAGCACTCAAAACCCTTCATGTGACAGCAGTATTATATTACTGGTACCAGAAACCCTAAGAAGAGTTCAGACCCCACAAGAAAAAAACGTATTACGGGCAGGATGATATACTTTTTCTCTCCAACCTTTCCCCTGAAAAAAATAATTTCGCAAGTCTTTTCCATCTATTTCATTTAAGAGATGCTCTCAGCAGATAAGGTTAGCACAGTACATATGTCCCTCTCCAAATCCTCACTCATCTTCCTAACTAATGATACCTGAGATTCAGCTGGCTGGTCATGCCCAGCATTCATTCAGCACGGCTTACTGAGTCTTTGTGGAAACCACAGCTTCAAAGTCATTGTTCCTTACAGTGTTTTTTAGCTGCTGCAGCATTTTTCCAGTGCCCACATCCTTTACCTGCAGGGCTTTTCCTAGCAATTATGATTTACGTTGCTCTATTGCACAGCATTTTTAACTGTGGGATTTTGCTCTACCTCATTCCAAACGCTCAGTTCCTACCTTCATCAGTTATAACCAGTGTGCTGGCATCTCACCCAGCTCTTCATCTGACAGCCAAACTACTTACTCACTGGAGCTGGCACACCCTGCTCCCAGATCCCACACCGTCTTTAGGATATAAACAGCCATTCATGGGAGCATCCCTTATTTCTCCTCCCACCTGTATCCCTGCACCCCAGTGTGAAGCTTATACTTGAGCACTATTCCCTTGGGTATAGTGTTACAAATCCATTCTCTGTCGCCTTCCATATGTGCCAGAGTGGCTGTACTGAGGTTGCCTAGTAGGGCACGCCCCAGCAAGTCTCAGGGGACATGCAGGAGATCTGTCGGAGCGATCTGTGGCTCCCATCCAGCCCGCGTGCTCTGGCTCCTTGGCACAGCAGAGAATGGGAAAGGATGGTGCATGCTCTGGTCGTGCCCCAACGTGGAGTTTGGATACAGCTGTGGCACGCACCCAGGCGCAGATGCTGGAAAGCTCTCCTGGGTTCAGCCGCGCAGGCATTGCATTGAACAGAGGCTGTCATTGCATTTCATAGCTACTCTGCTTGAAAACACGAGACACTGAAGATTATTAAATGCCTCTGAAATACGTGCCACCAAGCGTGGCATTCCTTACTGGCTGCCAGGACAAACAAAACCAAGTCATTTCATTAACATCTATATCCCCCAAGAGTGTTAGACATTGGCAAGGGGTGATGCTGGGGAAGGGGAGGAGGGGCTGGAGATACAGACAGGAGCGATGGGAGAAGTCTTTCCTTATATACAAAAATAAAAGTAAAGTCTCAACTGGAGCTTGTGATGCTGTCCTTTACGTGACCTTCTCCAGCCTGTGTTTACCAAGAGCATTGCGGAAATCACTCAAATTACTACACACTCGAGTAGAAGGTTTTCACTGGCCTTTTTGCCGGCACGCGTGTGCCGGAGATGACAGAGTCACAGCTTTCCAGACTAATGTAGCTCTCAAATGTGCACATCACTGCTGATAAGGGGATGAGCAGTGGGGAGGAAAAAAACGCAGGCTCTCGCAACACAGCTCTTCAGTTTTTCAGTCTGTCTGGGGGTACACTCCAGTAGCTTGAGTATCTGGGTCCAGCTCTTCCTGCCTCCAGTTTCGATTCCCCTCATGCTGTGACTTTGAATGATCTTGTTTGCTCTGCTTTTGGATGACTCTGTCCCTCTTCCCCAGCCAGCGGAGCACAATCCACCGGTACCCTGTTGCTTTACAGCACCCACCAGGCTTTGGCTGTATCCCGCACTGGAAGAACAGCTGTTGCCTCCTCTCACCCTGTTGCCAAGATATGCCTTTTGCTTCTCCTTTTGTTGAGCATTTGCAAGTTGGAGGTCCCCGCTGCAAGCTGCCTAGGTGTTAAGTGCTGTGGGCCCCGGGGACCGTGATCCTGCAGAGCAGCAGACATCCTGCTCTGTACTCACTCTGACTACGGTGGAGGTGGGTGGATTCCTCCAGGACTCTCTAAAAGGTTGACAACTAACTTGGGAAGAGATAAGCTGTCAAATTAAGTTCTTAAGTGGACTGTTAAATTAATTGGGTTACAACACAGGAGAAAAGAAAGCCAAAGGCAAACAAAAAAAATAAGCTTAACACTACTCAGGCACAATGCTCCAGAAGGGACAAAGAGATTTGGAAAATAATCTGCAAAGGTACAAACATGTGAGATGGTGCGAGGTGTCATACCAATCTTCTAAATCCCCCTTAAGGTCTCCTTATACTTACTGTTTGGCTACATAGAAAAAACCCAAACAACAACAAAAAAACCAAACAAAAAAACCCCACCCCAACCTCTGTTTAGCAGCATTTCATCTTTTTATTTCTATAAAAATAATTGTTATTAGTGCTGGAGAATTTCTTCAGATGAGGACTTTAACTTCAAGCAGAGGCACCTTTGAAAGGAAAATCTCTCATCTATGAAGGTAGGATGAGATTCAGTAAAAAACTACTAGAGACAGAAAGTATATCTGGCTACCCTTCCAGAAAGTAGAGCTGGCTATTACTTTACTATTTAGGAGAAATGCAGAGTTAGAGAACTAAAAATTTATGACGTTTTTATATAGGTGGCTGTGAACAAGTAACATCTTGCAAGCCTTAGAACATACTTTCTTCGTCTATACAAGTAAATTTCTAAAAGAGCAGCTGCATACACTTATTTTCTGGAAACTCAGAAAATGAGACACAGATTCAACCCATTCAATTTTAACAACTTATTGGAGGTATCTCATAGGAGTCCACCAGTGACCTGAATCTCTGTCCCAGTGGTGGTGTGAGAGGGAGTTCAACAATGGAGCCCAGGGTGACCTTCTTCTTCATCCAGGCTCTGCAGGGAAGCGTTACAAGTCAGGTCAGATCAACACCAGGTCCCAGTCTGCAAAGACCTATTTGAGTAATCAGTCTTGGCAAAGGTAGCGAATGCAACAGCTCCACTGACAGCAACCAGTTGTGCTCCAGGTGAATATCCCACATAACCTGAGCAAGCATGGTGGGATTCAGCCAAATATGAGCATCATTATTAAATCATATTTACATAAATGTTACATATTACTTGCACAAAATTTTGCAACAACAGGGCTCTGGTTATTATAACCTCCCTGTGCCGTCTACCCCCTGCAATACACTTAGAAAAAAATCATTTTAATACAATATGAACAGCCTAGTCCTTCCTCCAGGATGTACTTTGCATGTCAGAGCACTTCATATACTTGTTACCAACAAGCACAGGCCCTTTTAGTACAAGAAAAATACTTTGGCAATAAAAAAAGCAACAGGCAGCAGCTACAGACACTATTATTTAAATAATAGTGACTTCAGAGTCACCTTTTGAAGGTAAAATAAATAAATTCTTACTGCAAAGCCAACATAACAAAGCATTCTGGGCTTTCCTATCTGCAACACCAGAACAAGACTTGAGTAGTTTTGGGGCTCTGGAAAAGGAAGTTGCTATGGATACAAAAGGCCACCAGACAAAAAATTAAAGTAGTTAGTGCATGAACTAACAACAGAGGGAATATGTAGGGATTTATTTGACAACACTTTCTACGACACCCCAGCAATCTGATAAGTGGTTGGGACTTTCCTCTGGAAAAAAGGAGGAGTTGAGTATGACTTATTTTTTAAGGATAATGTGGAACTAAATCTCTTTTCCTTGATACTGCCAAAAGCCCTGTTATGAAAAAAAAAAGGGGGGGGGGAAAGCAGCAGCTATCTGTGCAATGCTGCAAAGACTCACTCACTTTTAAAAACTCTAAACTTGTTTTCGTAAGGATCCTGCAGGGATTAGTCCATATGTTGTAGGAAAGGTGGTCACACTTTTTCTTGGAAACCAGCTGGTCAGCTACCCTTTTATGGCTTCGGCTGCAGTGAGAGGAACAACACACCATGGCCAAATATGGAGCCAGGCTGAAGTTCCTGAAGTTGTTCTTCATTGGACCCAAGCCACCGATGATGCTTTTTTATTGCATGTTGTTTTCAGCTAGCCCAGATGTAATAAAGGCATCGAGATGCAGGAACATCTGTGCCTTCCCTTCAAAATATTTCCTCTGGAAGTACTGCACAGCCTAATTAAATAATGGCATTTGCAACAGGAATGAGAACACAAAAATCAGAGCAGCATTTCAGCTTACGTCGCACACCTCCTTGACAAGCAGCCCGAAGTAGCTGACAGTATGCAGAACATCATGCTGTGCTAGAAGACCTGATGTGCTCAGAAACATAAACCCCATCCTCGGCTTGTGCTGCAGCGGAGGAAATGGGCAAGGAGCTCTCGCAGGATTCCCCAGACAGAGCGCTCCATCACCTGAACCTGCCCAGCGGTGTGCCTGCCTTCCAAAGGCAAGGGCACCTGGCAGCGCGCGTATTTAAAGGCAATAGCACTGCTGAGAAATAACTGCAAAGCAGGGCCAGCTCAGAGACTCTCAGATCACCACGGAGACATTATTCGGCTCCTGTGCGGCTCAGCATCAGGCCCTGGCTGGAGGCTGAGCGCTGGGGTTCGGCGTGGGCAACGAGGGGGCATGTGGCACTGGGGCGGCAGGTACGTAAGGCAACTACTGCAAATGCGCTCGGCCAAACTTGTCCGGCACACGGGGGAAACATCTCAATGGTGAATTGTATCAAGCTCTGGAAGGAAAATGCAGTGACTCAAAGCAGCCGGGCTCCTCCAGAGATAACTTGGCCAATAGGTGTAATACCTATCACCATTCCTTCACTTCTACAATCAGCCTGAGGAAGGAAATTAAAAGCAAACAAGGAGACACAATAGCAATAGCTCTTCATCAAACAAGGAGAATCAAAGGAGGGCAAGAGGCCACAAATTCACAGCTGCTTTTCCCTAGCCCTGCTTCTCAAAGACATCGTTTTGTCCTCCTCCATTCCCTACCTTTGCTCTGCCTTGTCCTGGCACAAGCATTTGCTCAGCTCTGTGGTGAGCCAGGCCAGGGGAAGTAATGCAGGCTGAAAGTAATCCAGCAAAAATGAATTACAGCACAGGG
>NW_010561211.1:0-2603 GCF_000687285.1 Phaethon lepturus | reverse complement strand
AATGCCCCCCCCCCCCCAGCCATACCCCCGGAGGTCATCTTGAACCAGCTGCGAACGGTGCTGTTAGAGTCTGTACCTGTGAGTGCAGCTACTATCGTAGCAGGAAAAACAGTTCGTGTGGCCACGGGCACATGGGGACTTGAGGCTCAGCGGCTTGGATGCTTGCTAGCAGTAGAGACAAGAAAGCACAGAGCTCAGCACATGCAGCAGAGCCTGCTTGACAAGGTGGGTAAATATTCCAGCAGTTAGCTCTGTGCTGATGCAGCTACACAGTTAGCTGTGATTTAATGCCAGCTCCGGTGTGTTTGCATCCATCAGAGTCGTCACAGAGAATTAAGCACTGCAAGTATAGGTCAAGAATAGGAGCTGGTCCCATTTCTTCAAATTCAACTTGATGTTTGCAGGAATTTTAGCATTGTTTTTTTCCACTTCTGCCATTTGTAAATAGCCTTTAGGAACACTGAAAGGAGCGCTGCCTGCCCAAGATCAGTCACAAGAAATGATTTCCTTGTACTAGCCTTTGATCTCCCTCTCCAGGCACCTCCAATTTAAAACATTCATTTGTGGTATAATTGTGTTGGCTACCAAAGAATTACAGCAGGAACGAGTTAGACTCACCCGTAATTAAACATTGCAGCATCTATTTCACTCTGCAGCCCCTCTGCTTGTGCCCAGCTCTAAGACACTGCATTGCTTTCACCAAACCCAGGGCTGAACCCATTGCTGGCAGAAACCAGAGCAAACTGGAGGCTGTTAATGAGTGCTGACTGGCAATGGTTGACCAGGAGCTATCATGTTGCCAAGGCAGGTCCAAGCGCAGCATTCTTCAGCCGCTGGAATGCACCATCCCTCGCCTTGACATGCTTCCTGCACCCAGGAGAGCCAAGGGGAACTGGCACCAAGCTGGGCTGGCTCCATACCAGCCAAAAATGCCCCAGAGCTAATGCTCAGTTGCCCTGGTAGGGTGCATTTAAGACCCCTATGTGCTCCTCTAGCAGTTCAAGGTGATCTCCGCAAAGAAGGTCACTGCAGTAAACTTGATCCTTGACAAAGGAGACCGGGGGCGAGGGGGAGAGAAGAAAAAAGAAGGAAGAGGGAATTAGAAAAATTAATTTTCTGGTAATTAGTTTGCAACGTAGTGTAAGTAAATGATAGTTAATCCTAAATTAAATGCCACAGAGCAGACAGGAATAAAAAGAGAGTGAGAAAGGCACACACACACACGCAAAGGTTTGTAGTTAGCCCACAGGTGTACCAGGCTCTCTCTGCAGAGCCCCTATGGAAGTAACAACCACTTCTGCCATGCCAGGAGTGGGTCCCGAGATCGCACAGGAGGGTTCGATTCTGCTATCGGTTACGCTACCAGAAACTTCGAGTAATTCCCTTGACATTGATGGAAATGAGATCAAAGCCAGGCCCAAGGTCCCTGCTCCACAAAGCTTGCGGTGTACTGTCGGCAGTCAAAAATACGAGCAAAGACGTCAAACCTCCGGGAAAGAGGGAAAAATAAAGGTGACCAAACAGCGGGAAAAGGTGGTGGGGGAGAAGAAACACTCTAAGGAAAGCAATTACAGCTTCCCTTTCATGTTTCTTTCTTTATGTTTAGTGGAGACCAAGGGTGTTTTGCTTTTAAAACCCAGGTGTGGCAGTAGGAATGGAGAGACTCTGAGCAGAGATTAATGGGAGTTTGAGACACAAAAGGAATTAACTGACTTTCCTCTAAAAGCTTTTAATGATATTCAGTCCAGGCCAGTCTCCTGACCACCCAGGGTTGATGCCAGCCTTTGGCTGGCAGGAAAGCCTGTGGGTGCTGTCACACAGACGAGGCTCTTCTTTCAATAAAAGAGCACACAAAAGGATACTATGCAAAAGGAACTGGCGTCGCCACAGCTTGTTCCTCAAAACATCTGCTAAACCTGAAAACATGAACCTAGGGGTTTGTTCCGTACTTCCATTTCAAATTGCTCAGCCTCCTTCGGCAGGTACAAACTTTCCTAACCCCAAGCAGCTCTGCCTATCAATACAAACCAAAGAGCCCATGTGCACCGATGGCCCAGACACATGACGGCAAAATTGCTGCAAAATTCACCTTGCATATGCACACGTACGCACATATACATGCACGCATGCATACGCGTGCCTGTGTTCCAATTTAATTTTGGACAATACCTTCACACTTCAGGCTGAACGGTAAAACAGCCCCCCTCCAGGCTAAACGAAAAACCAGCCACAATCAGAAACTGCCAATGACTGGCACTAACTCAGAAATGCAAAATATGCCTAATACCGTACCTCCTGGCTTACAGTGCTGGGACTGCATCGGCTGTCAGAAGCCCTGCAGGAATGGGCCAGAAAGCCGCTGAGACAAGTAGGGAGTGGCGCCAGTGGGGAAGGCAGCCATTTGCTTTTGCCAGCAGTAGGGACCCTCTCCTCTCAGCCTCCTTTCGGGCAACCAGGAACTCGCCTGTGAGGGCTCTTTGTAGAGTGGCGCTGCTTATATAAATGCAAACACGCTTTACCTTTCTGCGCTACATAAAGCAGCAGGAAGACGAAAGGCCCGGTCCCCGCCCGCTCGCCTGGGGCAACCCATCCGGGGGGGCCGG
>NW_010561210.1:0-33301 GCF_000687285.1 Phaethon lepturus | reverse complement strand
CTGCGCGCCTCCGCGGCCGGCGCGGAGAACGGGCGTGTCGGGAACAGCTCCGGGAGCTTCGCTTCCAGCGGTTAGGCACAAATAGCCTTACACATACTAAAACGCTTTCCCCAAAGGTCCAGGAGGCTGAGATCAATTAGCTGTTTTACAAAACTCCTCTTGAGCCCTGCAGGTACAACTGGCTCTGCCACCACTGTCGCTTCTTCAGGACTGTAACACTGTCTCATTTCTTTTTGGTGGAGGAGGAGATGCTACGAGGAAAGGGAAGCGAGAGGATTTTACGCTTTTACCTGTCCCATGAAATCCGTGAAGAAGAGCATGTTGGACAGGAAAGCCATCCATCCAAAGAGGTGGCTCACGCACAGATAGCGATAGTGGGATGGCATGCTTAGAAGTGTCTTCAAGAGTGATTTAAGGGTCATCCGCCTTTGATCCTAAAACAAGTATTTAACAATAATACTGTATTATTGCCCTGAAGGCTAATAAAATAGCTGACTGCAAATGAAGAAGGCCTCTGCATCTTTTCATTGCTGAACTTCCGAAGTTTTTTATTTTTTGCTAGGAAGGGTTGGTTGGGTACTGAATGTATGTATTTGATTCATTCAGCCATTGCCTAATGAAGTCATCTGAAAGATTCACAGACTCTGGGAGAGCTGGGGTATATCAGTAAGGTTGTAAGATTTCTTGCTGTTATAATGAGTAGGATTATTGTTTCCTTTCACATAGAACCACGTGAAAAATTTCTGCCAAAAGAGATTCAGTAGAGTTTAAAAAAAAAACAAAAACAGAAACAAAAATAATTTCTTTATGGAGACAATCAGCTTTACATTGAAAATTTAAAACTGCCACAGAAAAAATAAAACTCAAACCACTTCCTGAGAATTAAAATGTATCAGTTGTGGAATACAGCACTTCTGAGAACTTGTTGCCACTCCCTTCTATGTGCTAATTTCCCTAGAAAACTTCACCCCTTCTGGCATGTCATAAGACAGGCACAGGTTGCCCAGAAAGGTGGTAGATGCCCCATCCCTGAAAACATTCCAGGTCAGGCTGGACAGGGCTCTGAGCAACTGATTGAGTTGGGGATGTCCCTGCTCATTGCAGGGGGGTTGGACTAGGTGGCCTTTAAAGGTCCCTTCCAAACCAAACTATTCTATGATAAGATTTCCACTATGTACCAGCCTCCCCACCATGAAGCAGGGAAAGATGATGATACATCACAGGAGATGCAGCACCACTCAAAATCCTAGCACCCACAGAATGTGAGCTCCAGCACCTGAACACCTCATCCCATGGGAGAAATAATTCATTTCAAAATCAAAATGTTATTGGTGCTGGTTAACAAATCTCACTGATGGAGAAAAACAAAATTTCTCACCACCTTCAATGCCCCACCTTATCTCCCTCCTCCTCCTCCTGTCTGAGCCCTGTGCCCCAAAACTCTCTGTTTCTTTTCCAGTCACATTCATCAGATCACTTGCGTCACCTGAATTTTTCTGAGTACTGTAGATGTGCTTGATGTCAGGCATTTGCGACACACAATTCTTACTGCTTTAAAGCTCCTGTGTGGTTCTTTGCTTTTAAAGAAAAAAAGATATTATTTTATCTGCGCATGACAGAACGCTTCCAATTTTCTCTAGTGATGTTTGGAGGCAACAGTGTTGGGAGAGATGGTAAGGGAAGCTGTATGGTCATGAAATGTGGAAGAACTGTAAAAGTTACATTCATTACTGGGAAGCTGAATTTTGTCTTCAGTCTGCTGTAGGATAATGACAATTTTTCCTTCCTTCAATGTTGTACTTTTCACAATTCCCCTTTCCTTTGAACTAGGTTATGCTGCAAGCTACTCTATGAATAATCACCACATATAAAGTTGGAAAATGCTTTGCTCCAGTGGGCGGTTTTTAATCCTCACAGTTTCAAGTTGCTGACTTTCACCTTGAACTGCATATTGTTGAAATCCCTTGGAATTTTTCTTGGCATCACTGTCTCTTTTAAACAGGGTAAGCTTTCTATTCTCCTACAGTTATTAAAAACCCCCCAAAATTCCACATTGTCTCATTAAGTGTATTTCAAAGATAATTACTATTGTTTGACTTGGCTTATTTAGTTTGTTCCTCTCTTCCACAGAGTTCTTTAAAACAGCCTTTCCAAACGAAGTGTTAACATAAGGTCAGGGAACTACAAAGGATGCTGCTGTAATTATAAACAATAATTTGACAGCTAGGTAGAAATACTTGCTTTCTATTTAGATATTTTAGAGAGTGGAAATGGAAACTGACATGTTTAATGCACACGTTCAATACACACCAACACACAAACCCCACGCTAATTTAAATGACATGCTGAAGTTTAGCTCTGTTTAAGTGCCTTATCCTTCAAAAGCTCACAATACCCAATCATTTTCTTTATAAAATCACTACAGCTCAAGGCCCAAGATGATTCATAAGGATACAGAGGGATCAATAAGACTTGGGTTTTATGGCAGTAGATCCTGCGTAATTTGGCATCAGACTAAAGAACAAAAGACTTTGGATGTCTGCTCATACTGTAACAGGTCAAATCTCATTAATAATCATGGTAGCTATTAGCATGTGAGAGCACAGTCCTTAATTTACAAGATAGAGGGCCATGATGCCTGCAGCAAAAACAGAGACACAGAAAAACAGGAAGCCAAACCATTTCTTCAAGGAAGCAATAACAGTAATGAATGAACTCAGAAAACATGTGGCAAAAGAGACAGACCACTAAGGCCATGAGTGTCTAGAATTTACACATGCCCAGGCACATCAAAGAAACGCATAATCACAGAATCACAGAATAGTTTGGGTTGGAAGGGACCTTTAAAGGTCATCCAGTCCACCCCCTCTGCCATGAGCGGGGACAGATTAAAGCACTGTGAGCCTCTGACAGGATGTTCAGCTAAAAATGTAGAGAGGAGTGCAATGGCACAAGCTTCCCCACAGTGGATGCCAGAGCTTTACCTCGGGTGTCAGACGTTATTGATCCAGTGTAATTAATTCTTGCCAAGGTAGAGGCTACCCCTTGTCTCTACCAACCTACTAATCCATGGTCTGCTCCCCTTGCTTTCACTGCATCTGCTCTCTCTTCGTTTCCCTTCCTTTCTTTAGAGCCCACAGGAGCCAAGTAGTCAACGACACCCAGCATCTCTGACAAATTGGAGGATGCTCAGAGTGAACAATGCCGGTAAAGGATGCTGGTTGCTCAAGTTGGCCAACGGCAGGGAAACAGGGACAGCATCGCAGCGTGGTAGCCATATTCTCCTGACAAACTGTTGCTTGAGGTCCCTCTCTGTGTTTGCCTGGCATTCTCATCGGGCAGTGTCAGCTTTAATTCTACCTTTGTATTGTATCATCTGGTGTAATATTTTTTCAGGTTAGGAATACCAAGTGCTATTTAATGCAAACGATAAATAGTAAAAGATAGCAAGTCCCTTTTTTTGTAGCTTAAACATGAGTTTAAGTTTGTAACTTATAACCATCTGCACATTCTCAGTATTTTTTACCTGATTTATCAAGACCTATATCACGGACAGATATACATATCACCAAGAGATCAGAATTGAATTTAAAACAACAAGCAACTGTTTCATCACTTATTGCTATACTAGGAACTAAACATACACATTAGGCTTTGCTTACCTAGGGTACCATGGGAGTGCAGTGAGGATTCCTAGCAGTACAAGCCATCAACAAAACAGTAAAAACTGTTAGCTGTTCCTAAGACCATTCTAGGAATGTGGTCT
The DNA here is from genome assembly GCF_000687285.1 of Phaethon lepturus. Taxonomy (NCBI): domain Eukaryota; kingdom Metazoa; phylum Chordata; class Aves; order Phaethontiformes; family Phaethontidae; genus Phaethon; species Phaethon lepturus. The sequence continues at coordinate 29,535 of NW_010561210.1, read as the reverse complement.
CCAGGTATTTTTCAGGTCGATCCACCTTTTCCTAGTTGCCTTAGATTGAAGCAATCTCTCATAAAAATGCATCAGAAACAAAATAACAGTGATGATTTGAAAGTACTTGCTGCTCTCTCTCACCTAAGAGTTCTGCCAGAGACAGGTACACCGTCACTTCTGAAGAAGGCTCCAGAAGCGAGGTAGTATTGCTGTAGAAGTAGCAATTTTAAACACATCAGTACTATCAATAAATTCTCAGTGAAATGTTGGGCAGCAGCAAACCCAAACGTTTACTAGACCAGGGAACAAACACTTCATAGGTACTACGTATTCACATGAGGAGGATACCAAGAGACTGACACGGAGCAGAAGCCTGAACCTGGCCCTCCCTCACCCCTGCCAATTGTTCAAAGCACCAGGACTAGTCTGTCTCATCCCTTTTGCTGGAGATACCTCATAAATAAACAAAGAGAAAAGAAAGTAGGCTTTCTACTGACTCTGTACCCTGGTGGAGGATTCTTTCTGTGCGTGTGAAAGGGCTCCATCCCAGTCAGCTAATTAAAGGGTCTCCAGGGATGGAACGATATGGGTTACAAAATCATCTCTGCACTTACCTCGGTGTGTGACGTAACAGCGCATTTCCTCGGTTTGGCTGCAGCCTTTATTTCAGTACATACTGGTTTTAAGTAGCTGTTCTTGTTTTCCTCCTCCATGGAGCTATATTTATAGGACTTAGTCACTTCCAGCAAGATCTTTGTCTCTTCATTTTCATATCTGAGTGGGACTTCAGGAATACTGCGCAGATGTACAGTAAGGCAGACTAGGAAAACCAAGGCTGCAAAGAAGAAAATCACCTGGAATTCCGATGCCAAGGAATATCCTAGTACAGTCTGACCCCAATCCATAGCACCTGTCAGGTAACCCAGGGCTCCTCCCAAACCTATGGGGGTGGGAAAAAAGGAGAAAAAAGATCTACTAGCACTGATAAAATAAACAAACAGTACACAATACCCTCAACATGTGATCCCCTCTAGAAATGACTGAATAATCACTCTTCAGACATTAATTGCAAGAAATAGGAATACTGAGCCAATCACATACATAAGCAGTTACCAAAAGATCTCTTGAAAAATCTCCTCAGTTCTGGGGGACGGAGCTCTCCAAAAAATGCCTGAACATATAGACATGGGCCTCCATCTCTTTTCTTGACTTTTTGAGGTTTTATTTGCTTTGAAAAAGCAAGTAATTAATACAAAACAGAATTCTACTGAAATTTATGAGTTTTTTAAAACTTCACAGAACAAACAAACACTTTTTAATTATATCAAGACTATCTATAGTTTTGGCTTTGTAAAGTGTATTTTATATAGCTGAATCTGAACAAAAATACTATCTCCATGTGAAATTTAAAATAGAGGAAATAAACCCAAAAGCTTTGTTTTGGTTATCAACATCCAAGTACCCCACCACTTGGCAAAGAAAACAAAAAAGATCAAATAAAAACATGTAATTCTATTTGCTGATTTTCTCAGAAAAGTTAAAACAAAAGGTAAAATGAGAATGCTACCTTGTGTCTTGAAGTTAATAAAACCAGCGTTCAGTCCAATTTTTTTACAGTTTCTTTTTGTTATTGGTGTGTACAGTTTCAGAACCACAAGACAGTGGACACTGATATGTATGGTACGGAGCTCTGGCAGGGGAAGCAGCTTTGTAGAGTCCTGAGACCTTGCCAACCAAGTGGCTCTGCAGGACGTGGGAGCCAGACAGGATGGAAGCATTTGAAGGACCGGGAAGTATTTCTACTCTTCTGCTTGGAAGAATTGAAGGCAATGTATGGCAGAACCATTCTGTCTAACAAGAAGTAACAGAGGTAATAGGCCCTACATTTGCTTCAGCTACAAAACATGGGATTTTGATTTCATTTTGAGCTTTCTGTAATTTTTTCCCTCTTGGGTCTGATTATGGCCCTTCTTCATTGTGTCCTACTGAATTTTACAGGGGACTGTATCCTTCTTTGTCGTAATGAAAATCAATTAAGCTGTTAATAACTTTTTGAAGAAAAGCTACACTAAATATTTGCACAGAGTGAACGTTTGGTGTTTGAGCTCATCTTTGCATACTGTTTTGACAAAACATAATCCTGATTTTGGAATGCAGTCTGAGTGTTGTGTGTTGGGTATGTGTACTCTTCCCTCTACTTGTCACTGGTCATAAGTTTCATCACTGCAAAGCTATTAAGTTTCATGTTCAAATTTCAAACTGAAGACAGGAAAGCAAAATCTTGAAGATACTTAGTACAAAACCAAAGAACGAAATAGGGAAACAAAATAATATCTAAAACAGAAGCTAGAAAAGAAATGGGAAGATTGCTGTCTGTGTCTAGTAGGGATAGAAGAAGGAACAAGAGGTTGTAAATTGTAGGGAATGGATATTGAGAACAGATTTTAGGGAAAACAGTCTAACAACAAGGCCCGTGAATTGCTGGAACAGACTGCCTTGGGAGGGCTGCAGAACCCACATCAGAGGAGGATTTCAAGAACAGGCCAGGTCTTTTTTTTACTGGCCTAATTACCCATCAGGAAGGGTTCAGGTAGATACCCATGATCTTGCTATAGAGGGCACAGGGTGCTGGGCCAAGTAAATGCAATCTGTTTCAGTCTTATTTGATGTGATTTGTCTGACATCCCTTTTCACAGCTCAGTACGCAAATGAAACAGCGAAGTCTTTAACTCCAAACTTGGAAATCAAGCCTTTCTAGTATCATCCAAGGAAAAATTGCAACCAGAGTTCTGCTGAAGGCAAGAATGTACATAGAAACTCACTCCTTCTCTGCCAAAAAAAGTGATTGTTAAATATTTTATCTGTCAGTTTCTAATGGATAATGATTTAATCATAATGGATAATAATGATTTAATTCCCACGTGGCTTTAAGGTTTCCTTATAATCTGTGTTCCTGGACACAGCTATTTCATATGCCCAAAATCGGCCCGTTGTCAAGAGCTACTACACCTCCCTCCTCGACTAGAGTAACTGCCACTGAATCTATGCTCCTCTGCTCTTGGTATGGCTCAGTAGCCACAAAAATCTCCATCAACACAGATTGCATGACTTCTCATCTAGTGTGCTCTTTGTCTAGTCCCTTCACAGTGACGGCTCTCAGACGTGGCTGGAAGTTCCTCCCAATTCACATTACAGGTACACAGCCTTATGTGTCTTCCCTGTGCATTCTCTCAACACAGGGCTTGCATAGTACGGAAGGTTTCCCTCTGTAATTTGGCAACATTTCAAACAGGTATAAAGGTAAATGAAACTCTTTGTTCATTTGCAAGAGACTGGACTGAACCACTTGTACTTATTTGCAGTTGTGAAACTCTGAATTTTACACAGAACTCCTGTTTCTATGCAAGAAGGCAGCACATATTGTAGCACTGCTGAAGAATGGAAATCAACTATACTGATTTGTGCAGCTCTTGCTCCATGTCACATGCTGAGGCAAAAATGTTACTTTTGTGTGCTATTGCAAGGAAACAAGTTACATCCCTTAATTTTTGCTTCACCCAAAATTAGAAAAAAATCAGAACAAGCTGAATAAACACTACTTCATTTTTAAAAATAATTCATTGCTCTTACTTAAATCATGGCTATGCTACTGTAAATGTTTATGCCTGCAGCCTTCTGCAGCAGAATTCTTGTAGCAGCAATCACAAGTTGCTGTTCTCTGGAGTAGTGAAAACCCAGCAACAAAAGACTCGTGACTGAAGTGCAGGATCAGATGATTAGTTCATTCAGATTAGAAATACAGTGAGAATAAAATCCAGGCAACTACCTTCCCCTCCTTTGAGAGGTAGGCAGGAAAAGAAGGAATCTGAGTACCTGTAAAGAGGGCGTGGTAATGCAGACCCTTCTCTTTATCCCGATGAGAGCAGACATCAAATAAATATGCTTTGATGGGACCATCAATAAAATCAGCTGCAAAATCAAAAAGCACTACTCCCAGCATGGTAATGACTATTGCCCACGTCTGCTGCTTGTCTCTCTCACCGACGAAAGCTACAAAAAGAAAAACACCCTCATTCTGACAGCAACAGTGCCATGTTTTGCTAAACCACATTTTACCTTTCCTGATACCTCCAATGCTTAGTTATGCAAGAGAGAGCAGTGATACCAGAATCACGTCAGAGAAGCAGGATAACTGAGTCTGGGTAGCACTGAGCTGTGCTAGGTTGACTTACTGCCTTGAGTCAGAACAAGCTCAGGGTAGTCCAAGCTCCACAATGAAGAGCATCACTAATCTACTCCTTTGCACCTCCATGGCATGCTCCGGTAGCCCAGCACACATGCATTTTGTAGTACTTCTTTGTTTTATTCTACTTGTCCCACCCTTCCGTTTTTTTAGATAATCAAGAGTTGAGTGTAACACCTCTTTTTGGGCAAAAGAATACAGGTATATTAAACACCAATGATATCCAGGAAGAGAGAATAAATCAATCCATAAATACACATGCCTCCCCCTTCTGCCAACTCATAATGACAGCAACAACTTTGCATCAAGACTTTGAGAAATTACATCTCAAGCTGAAATAGAACAGTATCTAAGGATGTCACTGTATTTGATTTTGCACATTCCAGGTGCAACACAGATTCCAAGAAGTTGTTGATTTCTACTAATCACCAGCATAACATATTCCCGAGCCAAGCCAGTACTGCAGTAATTAAAGATACGTATTTTGAATGCTAATCCATCTAAAAGAGAGATTAACAGATATATCAGTTTGGATGTGTAATACATGACACAAACAATATTGATCTTTTAACTTAACAAGGTAGATTTTAGTTCTTAAAAACTTCTCTGGGCCTACGCAGTGCTTTACTTGTATGAACTGATCCAGGCAACCACACCAACACACAGCACGCTGTAATCACACGCACAAACTACACAACACTATGCACAGGGTACATAACATGCAGTCTTAGGGTTGAACCTGTGGGAAGACTGCAACATTCCTCAGCTTCTTCAATGCGGCTGAGTAACATGATGCCCAATTCTAACACCCCATCTGAGCAGGGAATAAAGGAACCCCTCCTTTCTTTCGGATTCAAAAGGCTAGGATGAGTTTTGTCTGTCAGCACAGCGCGTGCCCCTCACTCACCTGAGATCATCACGTCCCCATTGAGGTACAAAGCCATGCCTAACAGCATTATGATGCCCAGACCCAGAATGTAAGGTCGCCTCTTGCCCCAGCTACAGGTGCAGTGATCACTGGCTGAACCTACCACGGGCTGCAGCACGAAGCCCAGGATAGGGCTGATGAGCCATACCAAGCTGTAGAGGTTCTTGGGCAGCCCTACGCTGAGCAGTACCGGCGTGACAAAGGCGGCCTCCACGGCATAGCAGAACTCCCGGCCAAACATCGCCATGCTGTGCATGACCAGCCTTCCCACCGCTCGCTTCCTCGGCACCACGGCTCCAGTCCTTGTCACAGATTGCAGCAGAGCCTCCTCCTTCTCGCTGATGCTGTCCATGTCAGCCTTGGCCGCTTCAGAAGCGGGTGGAAGAGCCCCGCGGAAACTCTCTTTCGCTAAGGTCGATGCTCTGGCTACGCGAGGCGCTCTGGCCGTCGGTGCTGCCTGCCCTGGCTGACATGGAGCCCCGATCATATGCCGGGTGGGATCGGTCTGTGCCGGGGGAGGGACTCACATACTTTCATGGCTCTGCGATCACAAGTTATGAAAGGAAGGGGGGCGGGGAAGCCTGTGTTAACATTAGCAGATCTGAACTCTTGAGCATCTGCAAAACTCCCAACTATCCACAATTAAAGAACTACTGTTTAAGCGCGAAACACACATATAACGGGAACATACATCACATGGGTGAGGCGCAGGATTAGCGTGACACAAAGCTATTCCTCTTGCTGCTGTCAGACTGCGGTGATGCCAAGAAACTAGAGTCCTCATCTTTCCACTCAGCAGCAAACACGAGCACCAGAGAGTGCCTGTTGGTCAAACGGGGCGGGAAAGAATCTATAGTATGTATCCAGAAAAGGATTTCAATGCACTTCATGAAGATAAGTAAGTGAACCTACCTGTTGCCCTATAGTGTTAGCGGCAGAAAAAAGCTTGGCAGAAGTCTGTCAAACAGCAGCTGGTGAATATCTTTTTGTGTCTGCTGTGTGCCACTCTCAATACAACTGATTATTTTCTTGGTTTTTGAAAAAAAAAAGGATATCAGAATCACTTAGGGTTTTTTTAAACAGTGTTAGCTTCCAAGACAAGGACTTAAAAGAATCTGTAGTGAAATACCAAAACTGTACCTTTCAGGTTAGCCACCTGAGTGAGGCAGCTGATCCAACCTATGCTGACTCATGGAATCGTAGGACAGTTTGCGTTGGAAGGGACCTTTAAAGGTCATCTCGTCCAACTCCCCTACAGGGACAGCTTCTAGTAGACCAGGTTGCTCAGAGCCCAGTCCAACCTGACCTTGAACACTTCCAGGGATCGGGCATCTACCACCTCTCTGGGCAACTTGTGCCAGTGTTTCATCAGCTTCAGTGTGAAAAATTTGTTCCTTCTCTCTAGTCTACATCTGCCCTCTTTTCGTTTAAAACCATTACCCCTTGTGCTATCACTACTGCAGGGTGTCCTATCACCCTGCTAAAAAGTCTGTCCCGATCTTTCTTCTAGTCCCCGTTTAAGTCCTGGCAGGCTGCAATAAGGTCTCCCCAGAGCCTTCTCTGCTCCAGTCTGAACCACCCCAACTCTCAGCCTGTCCTCACAGCAGAGCTGTTCCATCCCTCTGACCATTGTTGTGGCCTCCTCTGGACCCACTCCAACAGGTCCATGTCTTTGCTGTGCTGAGGGCTCCAGAGCTGGACGCAGGACTCCAGGCGGGGTCTCAGCAGAGCAGAGCAGAGGGGCAGAATCCCCTCCCTCAACCTGCTGGCCATGCTGCTTTGGATGCAGCCCAGGACACACCTGGCTTTCTGGGCTGCGAGTGCACATTGACAGCTCATGTCCAGCTTTTCATCCCCCAGTACCCCAAGTCCTTCTCGGCAGGGCTGCCCTCCATCCCTTCATCCCACAGCCTGTACGTTGTCCCGACCCAGCTGCAGGACCCTGCACTTGACCTTGTTGAACTTCAGGAGGTTCACACATGCCCATTCCTCAAGCTTGTCCAGGACCCTCTGGATGGCATCCCGTCCCTCAGGTGTGTCAAGTACACCACTCAGCTTGGTGTCATCTGCAAACTTGCTGAGGGTGCACTCGATCCCATTGTCTGTGTGATTGATGAAGACAGTAAAGAGCACTGGTCCCAGTGCGGACCCCTGAAGTTAACGTGAGTTTTTAAATTGACTTCAGTGATTTTGGGGTCAAAACATAGGTGCACTTGGGATTACATTTGGCAACATTTATTGTTCTCCAGCATGGTCAGATGCATCTGGGACTAAGCAAATCACCAAATCTTACTGTAAAGGTGTATAATATTCAGTAATTCACATCAGAGTGATTGACAGCTGGGAATTTAATGTGCTTTTGCTGATTGTTTATCTAATTTGTCTGGACCTACTAGGTAATTCTTGCTTCCAGGCAGGTGTTCATGTAGTAGAATGTAAAAGGTTTTTTAATAGTAATAATGCTGACATTTTGGCATGACACAAGTAAAAGGAGGTAAAGTATATCTCTATTTTGGAAGTATTTGTAAGCAACAAACTAATCTTCAGCAAGGTGAACACTTTGACAAAACTTTAAAAAACTCCAACCCCTCATATCATAATTCCTGACATCTCAGACTAAAGAAAACTGTATTAAGGCCATACAACTAATTCTTGTTAAAAGCTTTTTTTTTTTTTTTTTTTGCGCCTCGGAGACTGTTTCAAATGACAGTTTAATTTTGAAGGAATTTAAAGCCACCATGGAATAACCATTGTTTAAAACCTGTGCAATTAAGTTGCTTACCATTTTTCCAAAAAGAGAGGAAAGCGTTAATACTTGGCAGCTATTTTAAAGTAACAAATTTTGTTCTGAAGTGATTTTCTAGGCAAACTGAAATTCCAAATGTAATATAATCAGGAGACTGCATTAGGAAAATGTCATCAGGCTACAAAATAGAATTACTCTATGATAATAACTCTACAGCAGCACATAAGAAAACAGCATTATTTCAATCAATGCTTTGGCACGATACAGCAAATGAATTAATCTGATAGGATAGAGAAAAAAAATCCCTTCTAATCTATGAGTAAACAACACAATCACTTGTTTAGGAAGAATATAACTATACTTTATGAAAAGTATTGCCTTCATGTAATTACAACTTGTATTACAAAGCAATGGTGTAACTAAGAATTAAAAGAAACAAACATTTCACAGGATATGATATTTAAAGAAACATTTTGAGGATTTATAGCTGCTTACTAAGCAAACTGTAGATCTTCAGGACACAATTTTGATATCACTCTAGACTGCAGACCATCTGTGTACACAAGTACAGAACTGCCACTGTTTTCAATAACATTTAAAAGTCAATAATTAAAAAATATTTAAAAGCTATATTATGCAAACATTTATTTATCATGTAATTCAATTTAATGCATAAAAACATATTGTATCAGCCTGAAATGTGTCTGATCTGCATAGTCAGAGATTATAAATTAGCTGTTGGTTTACTGAATTCTATTATTTTATCAGAATAAAGTTTAGTAATCTCTTGCTTAGTAAATCCATATTCTAGAAGTATCTCTTCTGTGTGTTCTCCTATAAAAGGATCTCTTTTAAATGATGGAACAGCAGGGGTCCTTGATAGAAGAGGAGCAGGTCTCGGACTTATCTCTTCCTGATCATTTTTGATAAAAGAACTTCTTTGTTTGTTATGCTGATGTGAGGCAACATCATCAAAGGATAAAACAGGGGTCACACAGGCATCAGTACCATCAAATATGCTGCACCACTCAGCTTGTGTCTTCTGTGCAAATATGGATGCAAATTTTTTCTTCATTTCAGGCCAGTCGGAGAAACTCAACTGATTGGGAAGTTTATCGGAATCTAGCCCAAGACCTGAAAGGAGAAAAACAAAGCTTAACTATAGTATAGCTTAGAAAAATTAAAATGCTGCCCACAACTAAGTATGTTCCTCAAGAAGCTAATGTTTTGCAGGCAGTCCAACACAGCAGAGCATACCAACTAAACGTCGCTTCAAAACTTGTTAGGATATCTATGATTGAGGGGGAGGGAGCAGAAGAATAAAATTTTTTGTTTCTTGCAGTTAGACTAAACCGCATCAGCTACAGCCTTTTAACTAAGTACCTATAATAAACACTCATTTCTATAAACACTTCATAACAGCAGAAGCTACCCAGAGATAAAATTTTGTCCTGAGAACATTTTCTGTAACAGGTATTGTATTTTCTACCTGGCAGTAGCAACAGAAAGGTCTGCTAAACAGGTATTGAACTACAGCAATATACTTATCTCATAGTACATCTGCCAGAGCTGGACATTCAGCAGGCTAGAGTGTCCAACATGATCAGGTTACTTCTATGTCAGAGATGAGAACATGGTGTGCCTGGATATTCCCAGGCTTGATGTGCATGAGGTAGCTCGGCTACAGGTACCTGCAGGCTAATGGACCTGCTTCTCGACTCCCTCAGTCCAAATGCTGCTCTCCTCTCTTCAGCACACATCCCAGGCTCCAACTCTCCAATGCTGCTCTTTTGGAAAAGTGAAACCCATAGCCCTTACCCTCACCAACTGCTTAAGAATTCTGCTTCCCAGAAGATCAGTTGCATGGACCACCCAGGTATGCAATATGCGACATCCTTTCTGAGACGCAAGGGCAGAAGATGGACACACAGGCTTTGTGTGAAAATTTCCTGAACTAGACAAGTCCTAGGTCCTTCCCTTAACTAAGCACTACCTTCCCTCTCATTGGGGAGTTTATATCTCTCCTGTGCAGCCCATTTCCCACTTCTGTTTCTGTTCTCACAGATTCTGCTCTTTGCACTCCCTACCCTTCCATCCTCCTACTTCAAGGAAATCCAAGAATTGTTATAACTTTTTGTAGGGTTTATCTCAAAAAGGAGGTAGGAAAGAAGAAAGAGAAAAGCAATTAAACCATACTTTCAAAATGGAGACCGTACAAACAGAAGTACAAACAAAGTCTATGGTATCAAATAGAAATCAGAAGTGGTATATTGAAGGCTGTCTGGTCACATCTTGAAATTCAGGAGCATGAACATAGCAGGAAAAACTCAGAAAAAGCAGGGATAAGAAAGAAGTTAATTTGAGAAATTAGAAAGGCTAGAGTACAACTATTATCATAGTGCTTCAAAAACAACAAAAAAAGGGAGCTGCTTAGAAAGCAACAGCTCTGTGTAAAAGACAGAGAAAGTGTGGAGTTTTGCAAACATTTAATTTTGAGCATTTTTTCTTATATCTTTCGATATCTGGTAGGAGATTGATGATCTGACTTGCAACTGTTAACAGGCTTGGCTACTAGATGCCTGTTTGCAGGTAGAATTTACACAGAACTCTAATCTTTAGCTGTAGATAGGCAGAAAAAACTTCATGTATCTTCTATTTCTACAGCTTCCTTATCACTGAGAGGGGCAGACATATAATTACTGAAACATACAGGGTAGAAGAAGGGAAGATAATGTCCATTCTCCCACTCTTTTTTAAGTTCTTTCTTTCTGCTTATAATCTCTACTACATGCACTTCTGGGGGCTCATAGGCTCCCCCAAGTTATCCTAATATTTAAGACTTAATTTCACTGTTGATCACCACAAGATTCTTAAACAGTAGCTTTGAAAATGAATACATGCTTTGAAATCTTACTTTGGTTCTGCAAAGGAAAACACAGAGAAATTGCCAGTCTCCAGACTCGGAAATACAGACTTGCAGCTGTTCATGTTTAGTAAAAAATCAACACAGTCAAAGACAGCATAAGCATTTTCACATCTTATTAGAGATTTCTACAGATATCAGAATAAGTATCACTACAAGGTAAACATCAGTCCTTATTGAGTTCCAAGTCACGTGCACCTTAAATCACTAAACCTACAATCTAGTCTTCAAAACCATTCATATAATCCTAAAAGAAAAATCAGCTGAAAATTGCTTACACTGGTTGAGCATCCATAATTAAACAGACGCTAACAATGCTTTCAAAATTAATTTGGTTATTAATCTTCAGAGTATAACACTAAAGATAAACAGCGCTTTACATTTACTTAAGAACTAGGAGGTGAGGCAAGTTCACCTTCCGCAAGTAGTGGTAGTGGTAGGAACTAAGTAACAACACACTATCTGAGATTCTGTCTCAATGCATGAAATCTTGTCAACTGGAAACACTGTTTCATAAGTATTTATTTCCTCATTAATTAGTTTGAGTTCTAGTAGCCTGTCCAACATAAACAGAGCTCTACCATTCTCCCATTACACAATTATATTTGAAGATCGTGCCAGATGGAAAGTTGGCTGAACCCAACTGTACATGCTCTAGCAAAATAGAACAATATGCAGAACCTGGAATTTAATATTACATGCTCATTTTCCGTTGACCACTGAAGACTTCAACTTTAAATAGCATGAACCAACAGCATTTAAGCAGTACAGCTTCTAATTTTCCAGCTTGTGCTAACCATTTGTGGTGCAGACGAACAGAATCGCAGCAGGAGCAACTTAGTCAACAAGGAAACAATTACACAGCACAGAATTGTTTGGGATACCACAGGATGACAGATTTCACCCAACATAATCATAAGCAAAGTATCTTTTACACAGAATATCTGGTAAAGCAATCACAACTTGTTTCCAAGGCTTTTTGTTCAAATTTTCATCCAGGGATTTTTGTTTAGAAAAGCCGAGTAACCTACCCTATTACAGCTCTGAAATAACGATTTTTGAAAAATGAAAGATTAAATCTTATAATCATATAGCTTTAAGTCTTCTTTAAATGCTATAGCTTTATTGACATATATTTGCATGTCATTTATTAGTGCAACAAGTTGAAATCTCTATTTCTACAGAACTTCTTAGACAAAGTGGAGTAAAATTAGGTGCCTATTTCAAGAGAGAGAAAACAGTAAAATCCATTACATAAATCAGCGAAGCTGCTTTGGTATGTTGGAAATAAATAGTTTCCTACAGTATTTCATGGAATCACAGAATCGTTCAGATTGGAAAAGACCTTTAAGATCAAGTCTATACTATTATCAAAGATTATTTAGGATCCTTAGCAGAGCTTGGTTCATAATTTTTTTGTTTTAACTTGATTCTCTTTTCAAAATTAGATGCTCATAGCATGGTAATTTTGAAATTATGTTGCCACAACATGACTGAGGGTGGTGAGACACTGGAACAGGTTGCCTAAAGAAGTTGTGAATGCCCCATCCCTAGAAGTGTTCAAAGCCAGGCTGGATGAGGCTTTGAGGAACCTGGTCTAGTGGAAGGTGTCCTGGCATATGGCCGGGGGTTGGAACTAGATGATCTTTAAGGACCCTGCCAACCCAAACCATTCTATGATTCTATGAACAGAAGCATCTAGTATGGAAATCCTTAATTTTGGCCCAAACCACAGACATAAGGTGTATGCCATTGTGCACTCTCTCTCTAAATAGAATTCATTCTCACTCTGAGAGGGAACTGAACTTCAGAATATTCCAAGACAGTAGTGAATTTTTATTAAAGTAGCTATGTGAAGTTTTTTCTCAGCTCGAAGTATCTGAAATTAAATAATTTTTTAGAAAGCAACAGTTTAGCAAAAGGTTGATCAGGCCCAGAGTACTATGAGAGGATTGCTGCAAATTCATCCATAGCTGTAGTCCAAGTTTACGTATTTATTTACCACAATTGCAAATGTTTTGGTCCAGCAAGAACCTGGCTCTCTACAGTATTTGTACAATGTTTAAGGGTTATGATGATAAGTAAATTAAAATGAAACATAACATTATGTGTAACTGAGAGAGTCTAAAATGTAATGAGGAAACTGTTTGTCCACTTTGCATGTCTTAGTAACAACACTGTATTGAATTCAGTACATTAGCAGATTTTTAATACAGTACACAATACTTTACAATCATAAAATGGAGAGCCCTATGGAAATCCTTTATAATGATGCAAATTATGTTTTTCCAAGTATTTCCTAATTTTTTTTCCTTCTTTTTAAGTAGAAGTCACACTATGCAGGAGTATCAAAGTAGTACGAAAGGAGTACTATCAAATACACGTTGAGAACTTTAGTGACTGTTAGTGCTTTTCAGATCAATGTAAGTTGACATTAAGTTCACCCTATGTGAGCCAGTTTACACCACATGATAACAAAGAATCAAACCTTTACTCTCACCTGATATACAAAATCTACTGTGTTCTGCATGCCTCTTGTAGCCTGGCTACAGCAATACTAAGCACATATTACTAAAAATCAAGAGAAACCTGCAGAAGTAATTTAGATGGTGTTGGAAGACATTCTGTCTCTTTCTGCCAAAACATTGAGATTTAACATTAGTAGCACATGTTTCTTACATCAGATTTTTCATAAGATGCAATGGTATTTTCATTATTTATTGGCTAACTTTTGTAGCAATAAAATTAATATAAGCAAAAGGATTACAGCATGTTTGTTAACTGCAAATAGTCTTATAGTGAGCCCAGGATTAGGGCTTTGTATCCTAATACTACAGCTACTACAGCAATTATTTACCGTATCTATTTTATACAGTTTCAGTTTCTCATATAAGCTTTTTTTTTAAAAAAAATCATAAATTTGTGGTACACAGAAATTTAATTTTCCCTGCCGAGCACAATCTACAAAGCCAACAATCTTCTCAAACTAAAATGCTGTATTTTCTTAAACTTAAGGGCGTCTGCAGAGGGAAACTAACTAAGAACTTTCCTCACCATGTCATTAACTGCACTCAGGTCCAGCACTGGATTCCTAATTCTGCAGGGAAACACTGAAGTGAACCAAAATCAAAAGGAAATTAGTTTCACTTTGCATAACCAGAATTCTGTGAGAAGTGACAAATGGTTCAGAAATCATGTTCCTATCTCAATTCTGCAATCTTTAATTCTCCAGCTCTTACATCTACAACACCCATATCCTTGTGTTCTCATTACATACGAGTGGCAAAAGTAACCTACTCTCTGAACATGGACAGAGACACATAAAATGGCTTTTGAATATATTTTATCTGGAACAGCACCAACTTCTTCACCAGCAGAACTGACCAGAATTATTGGGAAAAAACTATGAAATAAAATTACGGAAATTTTAACTGGAACATACCATTTTAAAACTACTACAAAGGAGGGAATTAATGCCTGGAACAGACGACTCAGTCTAAGTCAAAGCTCCTTGAGTTTGTGAAAGAGCAATACAATCCTCACAAGCAGCTTTTTCTTCCCTATAACATTCAAGAGTTTAAATTCTGAATTGAATTTCTGCAATAGATATCCCAGAAAGGAAAAAATCCCTAAGCCACAAGAAGGATCTGCTGTTCTAATTCAGAACACTACTGCTACAGAAATCTTGCAACCATAACAACTGAAGGGGATAAAGATTTCCTATGTGAAAATCTGAACAATTCATAACATGTACCTAAAATACAATGAAGAAAGACCACTTATTTTAAATGCAATATTGTGAAAAAATCCTGAGTTCAGTCTGATACTTTAAACAACACACTTTTCTAAAATAAACAAAGAAAAATTATTGACTGTAAACAAGTAAAGATTGTGATTAAGTTACAATTAAAGGCAAAATGCAATATTTCCTTAGAAGACTGCAGTCTATATGTTGGATTTTTAAAATTTGACCAAAACAGACTGAAACACAGGAACAGCTGTGATTGCAGTTGTTGTCTACTTACACTTTTGAAACTTCAGCAGTTGAAATAAAGTCATTTCTGTGCACTGTTAAGCATAAGGAGTACTTTGAAACATGAAAATAAAGTTGTCCAATGTGGATGCCCCAATATAAGCAGATGAATTCATAGTTGCTGCTGCAATTTTATGCTCTAGATTTCTGAGAAACAACTAAGAGGAAAACCGAGAATTTTAGCATTTTCCTCAGTAAAGAGTTATCTAAATAAGACAGAGACCAGTCAGTGATCATGTTATATTGCCTGACCAATGGATTCATTCACCAGGGGCTGCTTTCTAGATAAGGTGGCTGGCTAGTTGAGAGAGAAGAGCCTGAATCTTGCCCTGTAGCAATGATCAATACAAGAAGGCTGGAGTGTCCAGCAAAGGTTCACTGAGAAGAGTGACAAAAAAGATGAGACTCCATTACAGAATTTGTTTTCTTTTTGAACAAATATAGATTCCATCCCACTCCTGTAAGTTAAAAGTAAGTGCTATTCAACTTAATCTCTAGAGAGGAATAAACTACAGTCATGAATACTGCAGGCCAGCGTTTGATCACTTTAAGCCAAACATATGGCTATTTGCGTACGCAGCTTTATTCTTTTCTTTTTTTCCTTTGTATTTAATACAGACATTCTCCCTGAAGACATGTATTGCAATTCCAAATTCCCTAACCTCCAGAGCAAGGGCTTACATTTTACCTTGATACAGTTCTATATTTATTTTTGTTCTCCAACTCCATTTCTTGCAAGCAAAAAAACCCTTAAAGGATTGAATGAGAATAACATTTCAAATAACTGCAAATTGTGGAATAATCAGCCACACTCTTTTTTTCAAGATCAAGTGGGTTAGAACCAGAGTTTGCAAACAAGTAATTCTCAGGACAATGAGGGACAAAGTACCAGCTTCTTCAGCCAAGAACATAGCTCTTCCAAATTTGACATCTGATCCAGCGGCAGCACATCATGCATTAGCATGTACCAATTTGGATATTCTACACAACTGCACAGCTCTTTCTAAGCTATGCAGAGAAGCAGCCATTTACAGCCACAGATGTACGAGAACTCTGGGAGCACCACAGGTTGCAAGAGAACAAAGCCAAAGTGTACCTGCTCACCAAAGACATACCCCGCCTTACAAGCCTATACCTTCATTTCATCTTAACATGCTCCTGAATTTCAAAAACTCTTGGAAGAGCAGGCCCTGGCACTGACTACACTCTTGCTAGCACGACACAGCTGATTCGGGCTGACCTGGCAGTAATTGCCCGTGACAGGAACTGTCACGTTAACCCCAGCCAGCAACTAAGAACGACACAGCCACTCACTCACTTCCTGCCAGTGGAGAAAGGGGAGAATTGGAGGGGTAAAGAAGCTCATTGGTTGAGATAAAAACAATTTAATAACTAGAAACAAATTATAATAATTAAAAAACACTGTAAGGAAAAGAGGGGAAAAAATACTAACGAAGCGAGAGGAAAAGAAAACCCAAGAAAGGTTAAGTGGTACAAATGAAAACAATTGCTCACCATGAACTGACTGATGCCCAGCCAGTCCTTGAGCAGTGCCCCCCCGCCAACCTCTCTCCCGGTTTTATTGCTGAACACAACGCCATATGGTATGGAACATCCCTTTGGCCAGTTGGGGTCAGCTGTCCCAGCTGTGCCCGCTCCCAACTGCTTGTGCACCCCCAGCCTTCTCGCTGGAGGGGTGGTGTGAGGAGCAGAAAAGTCCTTGATGCTGTGTAAGGACTGTGCCCCTCAGCACTGGTGAGGCTGCACCTCGAATACTGTGTGCACTTTTGGACCTCTCGCTCCAAGAAGGACATTGAAGTGCTGGAGTGTGTCCAGAGAAGGGCAACAAAGCTGGTGGGGGGTCTGGAGCACAAGTCTTATGAGAAGCAGCTGAGGGAACTGGGGTTGTTCAGTCTGGAGAAGAGGAGGCTGAGGGGAGACCTTATCGCTCTCTACAACTACCTGAAAGGGGGTTGTGGTGAGGTGGGTGCTGGTCTCGTCTCCCAACTAACTAGCAATAGAACGAGAGGAAATGGCCTCAAGTTGCGCCAGGGGAGGTTTAGATTGGTTATTAGGAAAAATTTCTTTACTGGAGTAAGTGGAGTTACCATCACTGGAAGTATTCAAAAAACATGTGGACGTGGCACTTCAGGACATGGGTTAGTGCGCATGGTGGTGTTGGGTTGGTGGTTGGACTTGATGATCTTAGAGGTCTTTTCCAACCTTAACGATTCTGTGATTCTATGACTGCGCAGCAATAACTAAAACATCCCTTGTTACCAACATTCTTTTCCGCACAAATCCAAAACATAGTCCCATACAAGCTACTATGAAGAAAATTAACTCTATCTCATCCAAAACAGTTGAAGGGATAGTCAGTGGGGAGAGACTGAGAAAGAATAAGGAGCTATTCCACTGCCACCCTCAGTCAGCAAAGATTTACCACATGTAAGTCATGCACATACAAAATTGGTTCATGTAACACTGAGTACATCTGCTTTCAATATATCCTTTGTTGGTATTCCTTCTACTTATTAAGCAAAACTAAAATTGGATTGAGAACTTTTTATATCCTTCATATTCAGAATAATGGAAAGAGAATAAATATCAAATTCTTTTGTGAATTTTTTATATTTTCATAAATTCTGTATGGAAAGCATAGCAACCTACCAAAGGAGCACAACAGAAGAAGTTATTTTAAAAGTAAATAACCAGAAAGAAGCTAAGACCACATCTGACCAAAAGCTTGAAGCACACAGAACAGTTCAAAGATAAAAAAGCACCTGCAAATTTGTTTTAACTTCACCCAATTATTTTGCATGACTCATTCTAAATCATATTTTATAGTCATATTTAAAGAGTATTCAGTCAAATCTAAAAATTATATTCATAGCTGGACTCTGCAGGCACTCAAATTGTGTGGTGGAAATTTACTTATAAAGCTGACTTTGCTTCTAGACAAATTACGTTCTATTAAGAAATATTGTTAACTACTTCCAATGAACATTCACTTCTGAAACAATTAAAATACTTTCTTTTTTAAAAAATTGTTGCACAAATAACTGAAATGGACTGAAATTTTATTTGTAATACCAAAAAATTATGTCTCCTTTTTAAAGTATATTCACCATCCCTTGAAAAAAGTGGTTTCCAAAAATAGTTTAGTGCTCCATCCACATCATTACCATTACCTCCATCCACTACCATTACCACAAGTCCAGAACAAAACCTGTAATTCAAGTGTCGTTTCTGAGTGTAAGGTGAAGAAGGGGTGAAAAAGAAAGAAATCAATAGCTAGAAGAAGAAAGTCAGCTAAATTGCTACACTACTACCCAATTAGGTTCAAGAAGTGTTTGGCTTTTACAAATAAAACAACATAATCAAATCAGAATCAGGTATTAAAGAATTAATTCAATCATGCTTTGCTGATGTGAAACAACTTCTCCAAGCTACTTACCCTTTATTAACTGCTCATAGAATTGTGGTTCAATGGCACCAACAGCCATGAATTTTCCATCGGAGGTCTTGTAGGTTTCATAAAAAGGTGCACCACTATCTAGGAGGTTCTCACCTCGAGGTCTGTTCCAAAGTCCCAAATTTTGTGATTTCCACAGGAAAGAACTTAGGTATGCTACTCCTTCTACCTTGAAAATTTAAAAGAAAAAGTAATAGCTTCAGTAAATTAGTTGGCATGTTACCTTAGTCATACAAAAAACAAAACAGCAAAAAACTAGTACCAGTTCTGTCCTTTGTTAAGGTTTTTAATGACAAAATCTCTAGCAGTTTAATTTCTTAAAATTTTCAATTACTGTGTATATTGCATATGTGAAATCATCTAGAATTAGAGAATAAAAAAGAGCACAAATGTAATAATGCAGCTTCAGATGGATAACACACTGTCAACACACAAAATTTCCTCATTTAGCAAGTTTATAATCTTTAGGAGTTCACAGAGAGAATATAAGTAATTTTAGGTGATGGGACAAGCTTCTTGGCTCTATAGAACATTAAGTATCTGAGAGCCATCAATCCTTCTAAAACTGGAAATCAAGATACCTATACCAGTCCTGTAAGTATTAAATTTTTTTCTCAACATTAACTTCTTTGAATTTACTAATTATAAGACGACTGCTATTTTTAGAAAAAAACTGGAAGGAAATCAAAAGTTAAAGCTCTTTTATACCATGGGAACTAGGAAGCTCATCTCCGTCACTAAGTTAAAACAAAAATTATTCTCCCATTCTCACCACTGGCAGGTGCATAGAAATATCAAGGTAATCTCTAAACAGGCAAGTGCCTGATGAATACAGCATTAGAAAACATGATTGATCCTGTTCCAACTTGTTCCTTAAAATTTTGGCTATGTGGAGTACAACCAGATGAAAACTCAGTTTGTTCAGCCTTTCAATAATTATCAAGCTTGTGCCAGTCTTTCCAAGCAAAATCATATGCTACAGTTTTGCTCACCAGCAGAATCCATTTTCTTCCAACTGCATTAGAAAAACTGTAAGAGAAGATGAGGCAGTAGCAGTACATGGCCAGAAACATTCCAGTGGAACAGAGGAAAAACCTGAGCTGTATAATTTTGAGTATCACTTTGATTCATGCATTTTCAGCTGTGTAAAATTAACCTAATATTGTCTATAGAGAAAAGCACAGCGATTGTACCAAAATAAAAAGCTACTGCATTTTCATGTGGAAAGATCTAAGCAAGAACTTAAAATATGCAAATCTTTGAAGTATGCAGTTATGAAGGCTTCTTCATTTAATGTGTATTACTTGGCCTCTTTCTCAAGTACCTGCCACAAGGACAGGAATACTTCTGCCCTACTTGTCATACGTTAAAGTCAATTAAAGTACTTTCATATAAGAAAATACTGTATATGTTCACCTACATGTTTGCAAAATGATTGCAAGGATATCAAAATAGTGTTTGCTTTACTAATCATCTGATCTGGCACTGCTCATATTAAAAAACAATACAGAAAAAACATTGGAAGTAAGGATAAGAATAGATGGGGAGAATATCAGAATAAGCTCTAATTGCAAATTAGATTTTGCTGCTGACAGAACTACTTACAATACCTACGTACAGTGCTACTTACCCTGGAGACGCTTAAAATAAAATAGCACATTTGTTTTGGACTGGTATAGGAACTTTAGAAATATTCCTGGCTGGGCAAGTGGAGAGCTAGCTTCTGCCTGAGGCCCACTGCAATTCAGAGACAAGTAAAAGGGTGTCTAACATCTGCACCAAACCTCCACAGGCATGCTCAAGTAACACCACATACACATTAATGTGGTCACTTTCTTTTACAACATGAAAAGGACAACATGGGGAGACTCCACTTAAGCCTTATTGCACAATGGTAACAGTTACGTGTTTCACTTAATGGCTCCCTCCTGCTAAAAGCATCATCAGTCTCTGAAGCAAGGACAAGAATCCAGAGGCACCACTCCGCTGGGTGACCTGTCTGGACTGCAAGTCTTCTGTTTCTTCTGCAGAGTGAAACAGTTCAAACAAAACTGAGAATGAATCCAAAGCAGTCTAATCTTTATCCTCGTGACTGATTAATGCCTCTAGGAGTGAGGGTTTTGGTTTTGAATACCGCAAGGCTGAGAAAAACCTGGAACCCCGGTCTTCTGTTGGACAGCTAAATGCTCTTGCCATGAGACTGTTATGCAAGTGATAATTACCACCATTCTCTCCTGTGGCTGTCTTTTCACAAAGAGTGAGTCATGGCTGGTCAGATGCCTACCATCAGCAGAAGACTGTGTGTCTGAATTTGGAGTGAACCTGAAGTCTGGCCCTGACTCACATGCCTCTATTCCAGTGTGGTGCAAGAGTGCAGATGTGCAATTGTGCCTACCACATCACCTCGCACTGTCCACACAGACATCCTACTCAGCACATGGGAGCTATCAGGCTCACTGTAAGATACTGATGATCCCTACAGCGTCAAAGAGAAGAGACAACAACTAACATGAATCAATTCAGACCAGGCATTTAATTCTTCTGTGGTAGACAGCTGAAAAGCAGGACCCATGAAACAAACTTAGATATAAAACCAGGCTCATCAACCCAGTCTATTTAGCTGTCTTTTCTGTTGATGATGCATGTATGTTTTTCATCAACTGTCTCACTGAAAGTCTGCTGAAGTGAAAGGAACATAACAAAATGCCAGGGAGAGAACATCCAGTGATACTGGACAATATTCCATCCATTTCACAGGATACCAGGAACATCAGCAGGGAACTGTAAATTCCACAATTATAATGAGACAAGAAAAAACTGAAAGAGAGGAATTTTGAGGGCTTAAAAATGACCCACAAGAACCCACAACACATTCCATTCCCCCTGAGCCAGAGATCTCATTAAGACATTAGCAGACTTACATTGATTCTTCCCTTAACAAATTCTTTTAATGACTTAAAGTCCTGATAATGAAGATAAGGTAATACTCCAAACTACAAGAAATATCTTTTTTAATACTTGAAGATTTGTCACAATTCTCCACAGTTTTTGCTTCACAAATACACAAATTCCTTCAACCTTCCTTTGTAGGTCATGTTTTCAGACTTACATAATTTTTGTTGTGTTTCTCAGACTTCCTCAAATTGGTCTTTTTTTGAAAGAAAAGCATCAGAAACAGTATTTTCTGGAGGCCTTATAAATGTTGAATAGATTAGAAGAATTACTTCAGAAACTTTTCTGGCTCTATTTCCTGTTTATACATCCTAATACAGTATGTGTGTGTTTTACAACAGCATGACATTGTTGACTCATGTTCAGCTTGTGACTACTACAAACCCTCAGGATTGTACTTTAGCCAATTGTTCTGCATTTGTGCAGCTAATAGTTTCTGCCTGAGAGAACTACAGAGCAGTGGTCTACATGAATTTCAGCCAACTTTTTTCAGGTCATTTCTCCAATTTGAAAAGGTCATTTTCAATTCTAATCCCAGTGTCCAACATACTTGTAGTTCTTCCCACACACATATCATCTGTAAATTTCCTAAACACAATCGCTCATCCATCATACAGCTTATTGGAGAAAACACTCTAAAAAAATCACAGACATTTGTAGAACTCCACTTGATAAGTTTTTAATTTTGACAATCAACTACTAATAACTATTGTTGGGGTAAAAACATTAGACCAGTTTTAGACCGATCCCACAGAATTTTCATCGAGATCATAATGGTGTGACCTGCCTCTGAGAATGTCATATGAATTTGTCAAAAATTTACCTAAGTCAAGATGGCTAACATTCATAATCTTGCTATTCCTCTGTTTTCAAGACCTCTTCAGCAAAGGAATTTTTTCAATTAATATTTTTTTTTCAATGTATATTTAAGTCCAAATCATAGCCTTTACACCTCAAAGGGAGGTCAAATTTTAATTGCAACACTCTTTAAAAAGAAAAACAGAAAAAGAGAGAGACAGAGAGAGAAAAAACACCTGCAGATAATACAGGTTTCAAGGATAAATGTAAATATGTATTTTTCCTCTGTGTGCAAGTGGGTGGCCTTGCAGTGAAAAAATCCATAGTATTCATTATTAAGCTAATTTAGCCTTTCATTTTTTTTATGGCACATTAACACAAAATTTCAAACACTTTGTGTTTGAAATTGACTTCTTGGCAATAATCCATGGCAGTGTAATTATTTGAGGGAACAGTGCTTCTAATAAGACATGACCTGTCACAAATTCATAAGCAGATGCGTCTTGGATAAAGCTAATGTAATTCTTAATTTTATTGTGATCATAATTTTTGCTGTTATGCATGGTGTTAATTGTTTATTAAACACCCCATGTCCATACACCAAACTTACTCATCAAAAATATACAGCTAATATTTTGTGAAGAAGGCAGACTGGCAAAAGGAAAGATAGGGAATGGCATAGGCAGAAAGCCGCAGGGTGTGTCCCATGTCGTAAGGATGTTATGGCAACAGTGATAGGTGAAAACTGCTTGCACATAAAAGAATAGCCATTTTATGAGATTATTTACTTTTCCTTTCCCAAGTTCTCAATTTTAAACCTTATGAACAGCTCCAATTTCCTCCCTTTTAAGGAGGAAGAGTAGTCTTAAGAGTAGGAAAAAACCCAAACAAGCAAACCTAAGAAATCCCACCTTCCTTGAGATCAAACTTACCATACTTGCATCAATGATCTGCCCTTTTCCAGATTTGGTACGTTCATAAAGGGCTGTAACAATGCCCAGTGCGCACATGACACCTCCACCAGCAAAATCAGCCAGAAGATTTACAGGTGCGTAAGGGTTTTCATCTTTTCTACCCAGCTTTGACAGCACACCTGACAGTAGAACAAACAAAGCAAACGTAAATATAAAATTAATTATAAACATTCATTTCTACATTTCTACAATTAAAGTTTCATTCTTTTCAATCTATGCAAGTAAACAAAGGATAAAGCAAACTTCTACCACGTCTTCTGTCTCTACTTGGCTGTGTCTTAGCAAATCGTCACTGTTTAATTCACAAAATAATAGAATATATGAAATCATATTAGTGAAGATGCATTTAATTAAAGAGATCAATAGAAGTGTCACAGATAAGTCATTGATACTTTGGCTATATAGGGACAAAATTCTATCGAAAAAACCCTTGTGTGCAATAATTCTATTAGTACTTTGTACATGCATAGAACCTCCTCCATAACAATTCAACAGCCATTATGAACATGTCTCAAAGCAACTTCGGTAAATTCTTCTTTGAATCTTTTAAAGTAAAAATGCAGATGTACAGTATTCTGTGCACGTAACCCATGAACTAAGAATCATAACAAAGGATCTCACACCGACAACTGCACTTCAGTCCTATCCTCCCTCTTCAACTACCTTTGGAAAAAAAAGGTTGCATATAAGAGGAATGGGTGAATAACACAAAAAGGTTACCTCTGATTGCATGCAACATAGACACAGGGATCCTATGTTTATGCCACAAATTATGCAGAAATGAAAGGGCAGAGAGCAAAGGCTAAGCCAGGTTACTTCAGACAGTGCTTTGAATCTGTTAGCATTTCTCTGCCATGCTGAACAAGCTCTTTACTGTCACCTTACTCTTTGTAGTTCTCTCATAGCAATTCCCTTTGGGCAAGCAAGAAACTTTGCAGTATGGTCGTATCTCTCTTATGCCTGTAGCCTAAGGTCTGAGACTTGCAGCATACATGGTCAAAATTTCCTGAGAACTGCATGATTCTGATGCACTGTTTAGTTAGCCAATAGTCCAACGCAATTCCTAAGTGCAAGCAACAGAGCACATATTATAAGTAAGTTCCAAAGCCTTTAGTGCAAGCATAAAGCTCTGTTGCTGACTAAAACCTCACTTCTAACAGGCTAAAAGTTGTCACAGGCACCAGCAGATTAACGTACTAAGTTATGTCTGGAGTTTCTAATGCAAGCCATTTTTTAGTTAAAGAAAACCAAAGCTCATCAGGAAAACACTCAGGATATGAGATCTCATTTTTGAGGAATGATGCCTCACAAATGTCTTGTCCTATTTCCTTTAAATAGGCAGAAAAACCTGACTGGTGAAATTTCAAGCAAAATGATTTAATTTAGGGAAGATAGCACTAACCAAAATACTACTGATTAAAGTCCAGAGAAAAAACCCCTTCTTTTTGTAAACAGAAGGTAGTACAACAATCTAAGGCAGCGATGGACTATAGTGTTCCTGTACTGACTCTTTTGCTATGCTAATAACAAATAAAAATATAATACTTTGAAATCATCTGGGCATGAAATCAAAAGTGTTTCAAACGAGGTATCCTTTCTTTACTCTTTTTTTATTCTCTGACAATCTTACATAATGAGAGAAGACTGAACCCATCCCTGAAGAAAAAATTAATTGCACAACTCAATGACTTCCCATAGTAGGTGACACCAGATGACCACTTCTGCAGTGCCTTTCTCTGCTCTGGCACTTTGCTGTGGCTAAAATAAATGCTTTACCCAGTGGGAAGCCAAGAAATTCTGGGGCACTTTCTCTCCTCCCTCACAGACTCAGAGAAGCAGCAGAGACAGCAGCAGTGTGAACAGCACTAGGTAGGGCCATGCATGACACAGTGACTGCTACCACCAGAGTTGGGTAATCTTGTTATTTTTTGTTACTGCATGCTTGTGGAAACATGACACTTAAAAACAGCATATTGTCTACAACACCTTAAGGAAAGATAGCATTGCCACTTTATTCTAAGGCTACTTTCCTTTTGGTTGATATCAATGGGAGATATTTACAGCAGAAAAGCACAAGAGCTCAAATGGTTTAGGCTGCCTAGTTTTTCTTTACACAAAAAAAGCGGCTCACAAACACGTAAAATAATCTGCAGTCCTCTTGGGATGACGAGCACACAGATTTTCTAGGAAAGAGGCCCTGAAGAAAAACAAAAATGCATAAAAACTTCAGTCCTCTTTTCAAAGACAAAAGCTTGATTCAGGTAAAATAGCACAAAGAAAGGAAAATACTCTGCAGCCTGGGAAGACAATGCTGATCCAGCCTAACAGCTCACTGCTGCTGCCAAAATGAACTGCCCATACAGCCCATGTTTCCTCCTTTCTTGTGGTGACTTTTTATGTTTGTTGGATTCCTTAATGAACTGCTTCACCTCAATAACCTGGCAGAAAAACATCATTTCTCCTGGCCAGTTTTTGACTTGTGAGGATGCTTACAGAGGGCTTAAGCAAACGCCAGAGCTGCCTGGAGCAGAGAGAAGCACATGGAAAGAGAAGCAAACCCTCCTTTCACTGACAGAGACGCTTCAGTTCTGCTCAGCTGATTCATCAGACTGCACGTCAGGTAATTGGAGCTATCTGCAAATAACCTTTCAATAAATTCTTGAGTCTGGATATAAGGGGAAAAAATCCACTTATTTGACAGGAAATTTTACAGCCTACCTGATAAAGCCAAATAATTGATGTCATGACCTGCAGACTTGGCATAGTTTCCTGTCTGGCCAAATCCAGTAAGTCTAGCATAGATGAGTCTGGGATTCTCCTGTAGAAGGACCTCTGGACCAAGCCCAAGTTTTTCCATGACACCTTAAAAAGACAAAGGCATGGAATCCTAATTCACATTTATTTTAAATCACTCAAAATACACATGGCTCAAAGTTGTATTACACAAAACTGAACTGAACTGCAATTTGTGAAGTAATACATTCTAATTCAGTATCCATGTAACAATGCGAACAGCCAGAATGTCATAAATTACCAACATACTGCATACATTTTGAATACAAAACAAATCAAGCTTTAGGGTCCTTTCTTTTTTTTTCAGCTTTTTTTCCTGTTTTACTTCTCCAAAAGACTGCCAGGCAGCTTACTGTAATCCATGTACTGTTGAATGGTTTGTGGAAAAAAAGAGAAAGTGCAAACTCTTTTTTTTCCCTCCACATTAAAATGACCTGTAATTGCTTCCATCTTTCACTGGATTACACTTTCCTCACCTTATTAGCCTCTCAGTACCCTGTATGCTTCTGTATCTTTTAACTCACTGAATGCAAATGGACCATGCCACTACTCTACAAATGATTTGCAACAAATGCACAAAAGAAAATATGTTATTTTGTCATGCAGAGAATAAGTAACCTTTAGAAATCAATGACGTGTAGGTTTGGCCAGCATGGGTTTAAAGTAATCAAGGCTAAAATTCTGATCTTGCATTACTAAACCACTGGTTTTAAAAGAAGCAAATTCAAGTTGCAAATAAATGATAGATTTTTATTGGCTCTATGTAGCTAATAATCTATAATATCCGATAATCTATACTGGCACTGCAGGAAGACATATTTTGGACGGGAACGGATGACATAACTTCAACAGATATTCTGCTCCAGCATCTACTGCAACTTGTTTCACAGACTAGTTCATAGTATTACTAAATCTTAAAATTCCATCTATCTCAACCTCTGTAAGACCTTTGACACAGTCTCCCACAATATCCTTCTCTCTAAATTGGGGAGATATGGATTTGATGGGGGGACTGTTAGGTGGATGACGAATTGGTTGGATGGTCACATCCAGAGGGTAGCAGTCAATGGCTCAATGTCCAGATGGAGACTGGTGATGAGTGGTGTCCCTCAGGGGTCCATACTGGAACCAATACACTTTAGTATCTTCATCAATCACACAGACAGTGGGATCGAGTGCACCCTCAGCAAGTTTGCAGATGACACCAAGCTGAGTGGTGCGGTTGACACGCCTGAGGGACAGGATGCCATCCAGAGGGACCTGGACAAGCTTGAGGAATGGGCCCGTGTGAACCTCCTGAGGTTCAACAAGGCCAAGTGCAGGGTCCTGCACCTGGATTGGGGCAACCCCGAGTATCAATCCAGGCTGGGGGATGAAGGGATTGAGAGCAGCCCTGCCCAGAAGGACTTGGAGGTACCGGTGGATGAAAAGCTGGACATGAGCTGGCAATGTGCGCTCAGAGACCAGAAGGCCAATTGTATCCTGGGCTGCATCCAAAGAAGCATGGCGAGCAGGTCGAGGGAGGGGATTCTGCCCCTCTACTCTGCTCTGCTGAGACCCCACCTGGAGTCCTGCTCCAGCTCTGGACCACACCCACCATAAAAAAGGGTTATTTTTCCATTTAAATAAAATTTACTGAATTTTAATTTGTGCCTATTGCCTCTTGTCTTTTCCCTGGACAACACTGAGAAGAGTCTGGTTCCATCGTGTTTAACTCCCACACCCATCAGCTATTTACACACATCAGTAAGATCCCCCCAAAGCCTTCTCAGCTCCAGGCTGAACAAGCCCAGCTCTGTTCAGCCTCTCCGCACATGGCACATGCTCCAAGCCCTATGTCAAAACCAGCGTGGCCAGCAGGTCAAGGGAGGGGATCCTGCCCCTCTGCTCTGCTCTGCTGAGACCCCACCTGCAGTCCTGCGTCTCCTTCCAGCCCTGGAGCCCTCAGCACAGCAAAGACATGGACCTGTTGGAGCGGGTCCAGAGGAGGCCACAGCAATGATCAGAGGGATGGAACAGCTCTGCTGTGAGGACAGGCTGAGAGAGTTGGGGTTGTTCAGCACGGAGAAGGCTCCGGGGAGACCTTACTGCAGCCTTCCAGTACTGAAAGGGGGCTTAGAAGAAAGATGGGGCCAGACTTTTTAGCAGGGACTGTAGCAATAGGACAAGGGGCAATAGTTTTAAACTAAAAGAGGGCAGATTTAGACTAGAGATAAAGAAGAAATTTTTCACAGTGAGGGTGGTGAAACACTGGCACATGTTGCCCAGAGAGGTGGTAGATGCCCCATCCCCGGAAGTGTTCAAGGCCAGGTTGGATGGGGCTCTGAGCAACCTGATCTAGTTGAAGATGTCCCTTCTCATTGCAGGGGGGTTGAACTAGATGACCTTTAAAGGTCCCTTCCAACCCAAACTGTTCTATCATGCTATGATTTTCAAAAGCACAAGCGAGAACTGGGCGCCAAATAACCCCTGGTGTCACAAAGTCATTGTGAGAAAGTCAATCGTACGTGAGTTTAAAGACACACGTGGCCCCTGCCACTTGGGCCCTCATCTTCTCATTGGTTCAAACCAGCTTCATGCTGGATCACAGATTTTCCTAGTTCAGTTACAGGCCCACGAAAACTAACGACTAGTTACAAAATTACCTGAATGTCCAGTTAAAAAAAAAAAAAAGGAAGGGTCTATAAAACCAAAGAAAACAGAAATTTCCATTATAAGAAAAAAAATATGCCACTAGAGAATAGGAAACTAGCTACAATGAAAAATGGAATGTAATGTCTTAATTTTGTTGGCACAGCTTCTGAGGAACAAAAGAAAACATTCGTAAGATAAAAAGATCACAATCATAAAACCCTCTTTTCAGAATGAAAAGTGTTATCCATGACACAGGATACAGAAGCCTGTTTATGATGTGTGATGTTTAACTGATAGAGCCTTCTATTTCTAAACTGACTGCAGAAACCCCAAAACACTTCAACTAGCTCCTCACTGAAGCATGATCAGAGAATCATAGAATAGTTTGTGTTTGAAGGGACCTTTAAAGGTCACCTAGTCCAACCCCCCTGCAATGAGCAGGGACAGCTTCAACTAGATGAGGTTGCTCAGAACCCCGTCCAACCTGACCTTGACGACACTCTTCATAACAGAGCAGCATCCTCAAGGAACAGCAGGGATACTGAAAGAGCCAACACGTGAGCATCAGATGAGCGCCTGTGTATGGTTTATGAACGAAGCACGTTAGATCTGTTGTCTGCCAAGGAATCATAAGCTCTGAGACTTAGACCACGATCTGCTACGTCTTACCCCACGCTAACCTTACAAATGTCAGTTGAATTATAGCAGCAGGCCTGAAAATCATCGCAGGACCGATGCCCAGCTGACGCGTGACTCCCCGGCTCCGACATGCTCTGGTGCCGCCCAGAACGATCTGCTCAGTGTCTCGGGCCGTGGGGGAGGCCCTGGCTCGGCACCTTCCGCGGCTGCTTCCCTGTGGTGCTGCCGGGGTGCTGCACTTCGCGAACGCCGTCCCGTCCCACAGCATTTTTGACCCAGTCACACGAAATAAGCCCCCAGCAGCTGTTCCCTTCCCACTTCCCGCGATGCACTTTACGATGTCACAGACTGACAGGAGTCCCCTCAGCACCGCACCCCAGGGCCCCTTAACTGCCACGCACCCGGCCCCCACTTA
>NW_010561209.1:2450-3330 GCF_000687285.1 Phaethon lepturus | reverse complement strand
GATTTGCCCCGCTCCCGGGCGGGGGCGACTAGCGCTTGAGCGGCAACGATAACCGGCACGACCCCGAGGCCCGGGACCCACTCCGCGGGCCGGGCGGTGTTGAGGCCTGGCCGAGGCCCAGGCGCGGCCTTGTGCCCGCGAGAGGAGTCGGGGGGGGGGGGAGGTTTGAGCTGGCCTCTAGCTGGAGGGGAGAGAGGGAGAAGTCCCCTCTTGAGGCTTCCTGGGGTTTTGTTTCTTCCTTTCAACCTTTTCAGATGAATCGGTGCTTTTTGAACAGTGTTTTGTGAAAAACTTGAGCGGAGACATTCATTCTTGTAATTTGGGGACTGTCCCAGTTATTTGTGCTGGGCTTTGATCCTTCCGCTACAAATTTCCCTTGGTTTTCAAATCAGGTGGGTTTTCTTGGTTCTTTGTGTAACGACTGCACTGCTCAGTATGACAGTGACTTCCCTATTTGGCCCTTCTTTATGGTCAGTTTGTTTATAAAAAAAGAGCTAAGTGTTGTGGCCCAAATAGTTTCAGTTAAAGGTTGTGCATGAATAAGGACAGTCGACTTTTCATGTAGATAACAGTTTATTATGATTTACTAGCGAAAGGCAGAGAAGCACAAAACATACAGAGGGGGAACAAGGTGAAAATCTGGCTGTGCAGTAACTGCAGAGTCAACATTGTCACCAACAAATTGTAAACATTTCATTGCTTAAGAGTACAATTGATGCAATACTAAGCATTTTGATACTCTGTGGCTGCTGAAATTTTAATGTTTTTCTCAATATTCTTACAGGGGTTATAAAATAGAGGTGGCATTCAATAGGTGGAATGAAAGGTTGAAACTTCCCAACTTTTTCACTAGTGTTTGTTTGAAAGCACTGCACATCAA
>NW_010561209.1:0-2421 GCF_000687285.1 Phaethon lepturus | reverse complement strand
TTTCAGCTTACCTCTGTGGATAGTTCTGGTCCCTTCCTCTTGCTTCCAAATTCTTTTTTCTTTGTCTGCAAGTCTTAAATACTCTTCTAGTGGGTTTTTCCAAAGTTTAACTAATACGTGCTCTCATCATCTACAGTGTACTTAAATTTAAAAAGAAAGTTATCAGAAAGTATTCCAGGTCTCAGAGGTATCATGTCATTCAAGTATTAATAGCAGTTTTTAGACAGGTAGTAAATGGTGATGAATTTGGTGAACTTTTTGCGTACCAGTTAGGGCTGAAAACAGGGCATCAGAGTTAAAATTCTTATTCTCTGTTTTCAAAATTCTGGATTTTAAGAAGTCCATGAACCCTTTCAGTTTTCAAAATGTAAAGCAATCCTGGAAATACCATAGTTACTAATGGTGCCTTTGGTGCTACATGAGTTCAAGCTGTCACTTTTGAAAATTTATTTACATGCTGATATGCTTGAACCCAGTTGGCTTTTTGATGCTTCCCCTCTACCCCCTTTGGCTGTTCTGATAACAGTCTGGAAACATACTTCATTCACTTTGTTGTGCTACTCAGTCTTTCTGTAGGGTATCTTGAGTGTTTTCCCATGTTTCTGAAGAGAGTTAAATCACAAAATGGTGAAATTCCTTAATTCTAGCTGGTCTGCGGACAAGTTGAAGATGTCCCTGCGCATTGCGGGGGGGGTTGGACTAGATGACCTTTGAAGGTCCCTTCCAACCCAAATTATTCTATGATTCTATGATATTTTTAATCAGTGTTTGTTTTAAATTCCATTCAGAAATATGCTAGAAATATAAATATTTAAAGTAGTCACCTGTATGTTTTACAAACTAAAGTCCAAAATTGAAGGAGTTTGCACTGGCGCAAGCACAAGTTATAGTTATCTAAAAAAATGCAACCTCTGTAATCTGCAGGGATGTGAAAGCAGGGGGAGGCTGCGGTGCTTTCAGATTTGATAAAGCGTATGTTTATAAAGAAATAGTTCAGGAAGTGGTCTGAACCAGTTTGGGATTTTTTTCAAGTAAGTTTACACTACTTGGGGGGGGAAAAGTTCAGAATAAATTAACAGAAGCTGTTCTTAAATTAAATTCAAGGCTTCCTGAAAGTAATACCCATCTGTCCATATAGCGAAGAAAGCTTTCTGGATATAGAAAAGGCCCATAATGGTAAGATGAATAAAATCTCTGAATTAGTTACTCTTTCCTGCATTTTATTCCACTCTTACCTACCTGTCTCCAATCATAAATCACACTTACTAGATTTTCTTTTTAAAAAATTACAGAGAACCCAAAACATGACAAAATAAAATGATCATTAGAGGCAACACAGCATCAGGTGGTAGGACCAAAGTCCTCCTCCTTTTGGTTGTCACAGGCTTTTTCATAGCTTTTAGATGCACTAGAAAGCAATAGGGGTTAAATAGATTTCTGCCACTTCAGAGTTCCCTGCTGGATGCAGAACATCCCGGATCCAGGAATCTCTGCATTGTGGAGGCTCTCTCCTGGCAAGTGCATGCGCCCAGCATCTCCCTGTCCTGTTGGTCAGTCCTGCTTAGTCTGGCCTCAGTTTGCATGTTCTGTGTTGTTCCTCTGAGTTGGATGCAGATTGAGTTCCCCTTTTAGCTATTCTAGAGTGACATATGAAATTCTGAAAATAGTTTTGTGCTTCTTTGTGCAGGTGAGAATTCCATTTCATGTGACACGCTTTGCATCTGGATGTGTCCCTCATCGGCAGACTGAGACACTGACCTGTACGTACCAGTGAGTTGATCTTATACCTAGTCCTGAAAGTCAAACCCAACAGCTAGCTTTTCTTCATTACCTACATTTGTGTTAGCATAGAAGTTTTAAGAGCAATTGAAAATCATTACATGGAGGCAGCTGAACTGTTTGGGCCGTTATTGATCTGAACTTCATCTCCGATGATTGGTTTTGCTTAGGGGTTCAGGTGTGCAGATGTGCAGTCTAGAAAGAGTTACCTGTCTCCCTTCATCACTTCCCTGGACTCTCTCCCATTTTTTGCTCTCAGGAACCTTTCCACAGCTGCTTTCAGCACTTTCTGTAGGTGGAAGGAGATGTTTTGTAATTTCACAGTGCTATGGTTGGCAGCCAGTAATAATACTTTTTCACATCCTTAAGTTTCCTTTGACATATGGGAACCGATGTACAAGTTTGGCTTTTTTTCTAGCTGGTACCCAGTGATGGAGAGAAGCCCAGCAGAGCTCCTGCCTGGGATTCCGCTCTACGCGGAGGGCTGAGGCTCGGGGCCCACTGCCCCTCCTGAACGCCAAGTTCAAGTTCATTTCACTCTTAGGATTTCAGAGGTTTTTCTTTTTTGTGTGTGCGCGAGGGGAAAAAAAGTGTTTTCATTTTCTGTGTTCCAAACCCAGGAATACCACAGCAGGTCGTCAT
>NW_010561208.1:36831-39598 GCF_000687285.1 Phaethon lepturus | reverse complement strand
CATCCGGGCCGGGGTGCAGCCGACCCTGGGTGCGGGTCTGTTTGTCCTTTCCTGCCGTTTCCGTGCGCCGGTACACTGCTTCACGTCGCGTGCCTTCAGCCTTAAGTAGCTGCTTGACACCAAGTGAATATACCATCGACTTCACACATACTTGAGCGCGTACTTACAGTCCGGGAGATCCCGACTGTTAATCTCTGCCCCAGAGCAAGTGAGTTGTGTCCCCGCACAATGAGTTTCTCAGATTTTTTCCCCTGGGGCTAGTGTTTTACGAAGGCGGCAATATGACCTATCAGCAAAGCCGATAGATATCGTAGGGATTGCTGTATCTCAGGAACTTTTGAATGGAGACCCCGTTCTGCTTAGAAAGGAACTCAAGTGGGAATGGTGACGGTCCTGGAGTGGTGTCAGTGTCCTTCATCGCTCTGCAGTTATCTTTTCTGGTGGTGCCGGGGACTTCATGTTCTTGGGTAGATCTTTCCCTTAAGGTCTTCTGCCAGCAAACCACCAGCTGGTTTGTTCCACCCGCCCACCCCTTTGGCTTTGAATTACCTCAAAGTCTAATAATAGGTAGCCTCTGCTGTGGTAGTAAAGGCAATGTGTATGTTCAAAATAATAGCAGCAAATGTGTGTATGAGTTTCCAAACAGGCTTCCAAGGATACTTCAGACATTTACCTGAACTTCAGAGAGTAGGTGCAAATGGACAGGACAGAGGTGCCAGTGCTGTATCTGGCAGCGCAGCGTGCCGAACCAAGTGTCCTGCTGTTCTTGCCTTTTAGTGAGAGCTTGCACCAGTCCTTGTAGGAGAAGCTGTCTATCTGTCTTGCATTTCCTGCAAGATAATGGTGGGCTATGTACTTATTTATAAGTTCTCATCAGATTTCTTTGCTACTCAGCTCCTTTGAATTATTCCATTGTTTGTCATCATTCTTAAGTTCAAAAAAAAAACTTGTTCCTTACAATTTTTTGTCACCTTTCCTTGTACCTGTATGTTTGCCGTGTTTTCCTGATTATACTCCTATTTTATATATTGTCCTGTTAAAGACTAAAGCCAAAGTTGCCCAAAACTTTCCTCTACAGCCTTGCAAGCCACAAATGCATCCTCTAGGTATTGAGTCAGCATCTGCTAACGCCAAGACAGCTGTCTTCTGTCACTATTGGTCTTGCTAGAAAGCTTTAAAAAATGTTTAAGGACCCTTTTTTTATCAGGTAAAATGAGGTATACTAGGGCTCCTTATTTTATTTTGCTTGCCATTCGGCAGTTCTGTGTTTGGATGCAAGCTCTGCTTTCAGCCTGACACTTCCGACATTTGAGGCTGATTATGTTTTTCTCAATTTCTCTCTAAAGGTTTCACAGTTTAAATAAAACTATTTCAGTGAGGTACATAGTAGACTAAAATTGAAAAATCTTTATCCAGGGATAAAGAAGTTGTTGCATGGAAATTGCAAGACTGAATTTGATCCGCAGGGATGATTGTTCCTGTCTCCTCAAGGTTGCTGCATTTTCTGACATGCAGGGGGGTGCAGGGCACCCAGGCTGCTGAAGTTGTTCTCATAGTAGTACCTAAACAAAAACATATCACGCTCACTGTTCATGAAGTACAGATGCAGCATGGGATAGCAAGAGTTGAATCAGTTAACTATAACTTTCTTCCTCTCTAGAACAGTAAACAGGCTTAACTTAGATTCACGCTTTCAGGAGGATTGTGTTGCATTGAATCTGAATGGCCATAAGGTTGTCAGTAAAGGAGGTAACATCACTTAAAAACCCTAGAAACAATGCAGTTGTTCCATGATGTTGTTTTGCAACAATAATGATGTGCATCATCTTTGTCCATTTTATTATGTAAGGTGAAACTGAAAAATACTGTCTGTACAGTGTACTGTTGCTGTGAAAAATCGACTTCTGCAGCCCCTGATATTGCTGTTAACTGTACAATGTATTGTATTAGAATGAAACTGTAGGCCTAAAACGCACTTGCTAAATGCTACCTAAATGGGATATGAGCTGTGGTTGCTTTTTAAATGATTCATAACTGCTGTAATTGCCAAAATTCATTTGTAGGCTCTGAGGGCCTGCACATTAGTCCTCCTTTTAAATTATATAGATGGGACTGCTTACTGTGTAACACATGAAAAAAGCTCACACCACAGAATTTAAACAAATACAACATTGTGGCAGAGCTGGAAGTAGGTCCTAGATTTCCTGGCTCTTCTCTGCAGCTGCTAACGTTCTTAATCCCTTTTTTTTTTTCCCTTTGTAACATATCTGTCATTCAATTTTACTTGGGTTTGTTGCATTATATCCATTGAAGCCTTACTGTCACAGATGAAAAGAAAACTTGAGTTAACTCATTTTGACACTTCTTTATTGAATGTCTTTGTTACAGTTTATATCTGTTATCTGCAGGTGAAGCCTAATTATTAATTTTGTTGAATTTGCTCTTTTCCTCTTTCAGCCGAGTGGTTTTACCTTGTTCAGTGCAAGAGGTATGTCCTCATCCTACCTGCTTTTGTTTTCGGGTCATGAGTATGAATATGTTAGTGTCTTATTTAAATCTGACTAGCCTGGATCCAAATGTTTCCTGTGCTGTGTGCCCACCAGTCTGCCACAGGTAAGTTACCACATGCGTAAGCCACCAGTCAAGCAGAGTTAGCCTCTTTCAGAGCAATGGATTTCAAACGAGGCAAATGCCTGCAGGCAAAGAACCTTTAGTTGTTTCTGAGCCGCTCCACGGCTTACAAGCAAGAAAAGAAAATTGCGCAATT
>NW_010561208.1:19815-36800 GCF_000687285.1 Phaethon lepturus | reverse complement strand
TCCTGCTGATGGAGGCATTGAGTGACTCCAGGCCTTTTCCTAAAGGCAAAAGTAGGTATCACCTTCCAAGATTTGAAGCCAGCAATTTAAATGGCACTGAGATGCATTTAAATGAAAGTCACAATAGGATGTCTAAACATACCTGTGAGGGAAAATGCTTCCTTTCTTCTACAGTTTACATTTTATGGGTCCTGTGAGGGCAGTATCTAGTTGGTTAGAAGTATGAATTTGAGAGGCTCAGGGCTGGAAATTAGTAATTTGAAAATCTTGTAAACTAAAAATTATGTTTCTTGCCTTGCTTTTAGGATGAGAAAAATGAAGAATAACATATTTTGTATGCTATACCAAAGTGTTGCATTATGTGAAACAAGCTGAGTATAGACCTGGTACTTGTGAACTACAGATAAATTTTGCCAGCAGATTGTCATAGTTTACTAATTTTTTTATATGGTGTATTTTACTTTCCTGATAGTTTTGCTTGTATTGCCAAATTTTCACTGAAAACAGCTAATTTATTTTATGCATTAAAAGTTTTGGCCACCTTTAATACTGAAATTTTACTTCTCTTAACTTTTCAGTATCAAGTTGGGCAACTTTATTCTGTGGCAGAAGCTAGCAAAAATGAAACAGGAGGTGGTGAAGGAATTCAAGTCTTAAAAAATGAGCCTTATGAAAAGGATGGCGAGAAGGGACAATATACTCACAAAATCTATCATTTAAAGAGGTGAGAAAAACATTGATGCATATTATGGTCACTTGGTTTTGAGCAAGAAGTGTTTAGAAGTGAGGGCAGCCTTCCATTGTTTACTATTCTGGGGTACTTGTGTTTTTCTGCCACTCTTTAATTTGCTGAATTGTGCATGAATGCTCTGGTGAGTGGGAAAACATGTGAAATACAGTGGATTTTAAGTATGTGGGATAGAGTAATGGAGAACCATGCAAAATGTCCAATCTGTGAATAGGCAAATGCATCTCTAAGTAGGAATAATTTGAATTCTTAGTATATGACTGAAATGATGGGTTGGTATCACAGATGCTTTGTAGGATAGCCCAAAGATAGAGAAGTATAGAGAAAGGAGAATGATTATTGCATTATAAAGGAAGAATGTTGTTATTTGATCTGGTATTTAAGAAGGAGTTCTTATTACCTGAATGCTCTTTAAAAACACTCTATAAGGCATTACACAAGTTCTTGTGGTGTGGTATGGTAGTGTTTTTCTGAGAGAGAATGAGTAAGGTAAAGAATATTTTCAGAAGTTACATGCATTGTGGAGTGGGTAAAACCTGAGTTTTCCTTATAACTGACACAAATGGGGTCTGAACCTCTAGGGATTAATAGTCAATCTTACAGTACCATAAAGGTAGCCATAGTGCTAGAATTTTCAATATGAACAGGTTTAGTATTCCAGATGTTTATAATTGGAGAGATCTAAAAAGTTGAAGAACTGAATATGTTTGTAGTTGGCTACCCATGGGGGAGGCACAAAGATGAGGTGGGAATAAATGCTGTACAGTAGTACTGTTCAAAAGCATCTGAATGTTTAGTGTCTTGGCAATGTGAAAGTAAACATGAAGACAAACTTTCTTCAGGGCTGTGTTATGTAGGATTGTTGCATGCAAGGTATGGATCATAACTCCTTTTGTTTGGCTTTGGACATTGGGCTTCCAGATGTGCACAAACTAGAGAGAAACCAGAGGGCAGAAAGTAGTGTGGGCAGCATGACTCGTGTGGAAGCACTGAAAGAATTGTATTTGCTTATTCTGGAAAAAGAGAAGTCACAGATCAGTGGGACGTAAGGCTTCTGCAATATGAAAAAGTTGGGTTTTTTCCTTGAATCTAAAAGAAAAAAGGACAGGAACTTATGCACCATCCTTGCAGAAAAATTGAGTATGGAACGCTTACATAGATTGAACTCTGTCTGTCCTTTACACGTGTGTGTACATGTAGTTTGTTTAAACTCACCTACTGAAGGGTACTAGCCTCAGGTATTCTCCTAGGTAATACCAAATTTCTCTTATATCAGATTTTGTTACTTTTTTCCCAAGCATCCAATTTTTGGCAACTGTCCATTGGAATAGAGAGGGCAATTGTTATCAGAGATGGTAATTCTACTGCTTATGGTGAGCTGCAGTTTTCCATTTCAGGCATGGTTGAAATAGTTGAATGGCCTTCCATCCAGGCTGCAGGCCAGCCAAGTTACAGGCTTGCTTACTGATGAACCTGCAGTTCTGCTAGAGAGTTTGAAGGCGAGATCTCTCGGGCAGCGCTCTCCCTCAACAGTTGTCCTTGCTGTTCTTGAAGAGAAAAGAAAGCATAGCTTTCATTGTGATCATCGTGCTTCCAAAATTATTTCCAGCTCACTCTCAATTATCTTATTATTACCTCCCTCATTTTTTTCTTAATTATTTTGTGATCAGTAACATCATTGGAGTTCCTGCATATTTAATTGTGGATAACTTGTACGTTATAACCTTTAAAGTGCTTAAGTAGAATGTGCCTTTCTTACTGGAGTGGAAGAGATCGATGAGGAATTTCAGCTGGCAAAAATTTTAAAAATGTTGTCAACACTTGTTTTTCACAGTAAAGTTCCTGGTTTTGTAAGGATGATTGCTCCAGAGGGCTCCCTGGTGTTCCATGAGAAGGCTTGGAACGCATATCCATACTGTAGAACAAGTAGGTCTCCTGTTGTCTGTTTTGCTGTCAGTGTTCAATCGAGGGATGGCCTTAAGTGGTTTAGGGGAAAAGAGGGTGCCATCAAGTGGAAAATGCATTTCAAATTTTGATGTTGCATTTGTGAGATCTCTTCTGAAAAGGAGAGCTGCTTCTGAAGAGCAGCTTCAATGGACCAATTTACTGGTTCCTACAGAGTCTTGGTATCCAGTGTCCCTAGGGTAAGACTGAAGAGGTGATTCTCTTAAGGTCTAGAACAGATCCTGTTTGAAAAGAATTTAACTCTTCATAGTCTGTTAGAATAAGGTGACTGCTTTATTGTAATACTTATAATTCTGTAAGTTTCAAGAGTAGGCTCTATTTCTTTTGTGTTTCTGTCTAAGAATTTGAAGTATCTTATAACAAACTTCTAAGGTTAAGGCTAGCAAGTCAATGTCTGCTGAACTCTGCTGACTTCATCACACAAATGCTGTTAGACTAATCTTGAATGTTTCTTGTACTGTGAAGCAATCATTATATGTGAGACTTTTCAGAAATGATTGTATCTAATAACACTTTGTGTTTCCTTTTCATTTTCATTGCATGTGTTTCCAATGACCAGTTGTCACAGTGAGTATTTGAATTACTATCAGTCCTATGTTGGGTTTTTTTAAATATATTTTATCTGTTATTACTGCTACAATTGACTCTGACTCCAGCAAGCTAGCTCCAACCTTTTATATAAGCCTTGCCATGGTTCCTGGTATGAAGCTCCTTGTTACTTTATTTATCTGCACATGGCTATAATTAGAAAGAACTGTAATTTGTCAGAGAAATGCTTTCATTTTTTACATCTCTTTATGCCTTTACTTACTATTACAGGTGCATAATGTCTGTCCTGGTAAGACCTAATGTTTAAAAAAAGAAAAAATAAAAAAAAAAGCCAAATCAGAGGTTTCTACACTCTTGAATGCAGGAAGGGCAATGAAATAAAATCAGTCCCTAACTGTCTGAAATCCCATTTCTGTAAAGTGAAATCCTGCCCCCGTTAAAATGGGTTAACTGAGAATCTAAATGGGTCATCATAGCTGGGGGCTTGGAGTTTTTTGGGTTTTACTTGAGATGCATGGGAAAGAGATCATTAAGATTTTATTTCCCCATGTATATTTTTTGGTGACCTGTTTAAGGCAGCTTCTAAGTTTAATGTTCATTTGCTTTATCTGCTCACTTCCAACCTTTATTTAGATTGTCACTAAGTGGATGCAGCATAAGGAGTAACTAATGAGTTTGTGAACTGTTTAGCTTGACTCATCACGATACATGTGCACACTGGTGTGCACACTAGTGTGTGCTTTCTTACTTCTGCAATTACAAGTGTTCTGTGCTCACCTTTAGACATACAATTTAGTGGTAGCTGGACCTTTATGATCATAATTGTGCGATACAGGAACATCTAATGTTAATTGGCTATTACCCCTGCATCTCAGGATAGTCTCATTTATTAAAAATTTCATGTAAATGTATTTTAGTTGTTTTGTTTTAATGGCAGTATTAATAATTTGAAAATTACTTCAACATAGAGGTAAAGAATTTCAGGGTTGAGGAAGAAGGGTGGTAAATGACAGTGTTATTTCTATTTGTATGCACAAAGTTAGAGTTGGATTTCTCAAACATGACTGGTTTTAATTTAGTACTTACTGCTGTAGCTGATACTTAAGATTTAGATACTAGTTATCTCATTGTACCTGTTTCTGTGTGTAGGTAAGGGGGCTGTTTCTTTTTTCATTTCAATAGAATGTGTTGCTAGTCAAGGCTTAGTAGTGACTCATATGTAAATACCATTTACCTAAACTTCAGGCAGGGCGCTGTAATCAGACTCACGCTTTTGGATTTTAATTCTTACAGAATGAATACATGAAAGATGACTTCTTCATAAAAATTGAAACCTGGCATAAACCAGATTTGGGGACATCAGACAACGTGAGTTGCAATTTGGATACCAAGCATTAGCAATATTTTTAACACATAGTCATCCAGATAAAGTATTCTGTACCTCATAATGGTGGATAATTACTGCATAAAATCAAAGCCCTACTGGTGATTAATGTAAAACAAGAAAAGTATTATTCAAATCCTTCTAAGGTGGTCAAGCTGACTCGCATAACAAAATGCAAGAACAAGAAAAGGTTTTTATTTTTTATTTTGAGGTCAATGCAGATGCTTGATTCTTACCCAAATATTTAAATAGGTTTTCAGTAAGTTCTTGTTAATTTGATGTTCTTTTACTTTAGACATGCTAGTGCTGCTTAGGCTGACAAGTTTGTTTGAAAACAGGTTTTGCAAGGCTATTGGATTTTATCTGTGTACACTTCTATGGAGTTATGTATTGAAGCTGCTTCTGTAAATTTTCCAGGCTGGTGATACTCTTGTTTTCCTCCCTAGACAGTTGACTCAGTTCACAGGTCTCTTCAGGACATTTTTTTAATCAATAGTGGCAAACTATTGATAGTTTTTTCACAAAATAGTGACAAAATCCACAAAGGAATAGCTGTCAGTATATTTTCAGTGCTTGGGTGAACTGTAGCACTGGATGTACTACTGAGTCACTGTTTTGTAGCACTGGATGTGCTGCAGAGGAGGAGGAGAGTATTTCTTGGACAGCTCTGCTTGCTCTAATTGTAAGTTTAGGTATCCCTGATAGACGTGAAGCTGATTACATCTTCATACCACACACATTTCATCTGGTTCATATTAAAGGCAGCCCTGTGATTTTGGGAACCTACTAAATTTAGTCAGGTTATTGAAACCTGCCATATTTGCACTTTGGAATTTGTGCGGCTTCTTTCAAGATCAAAACACTCACGCAGAGTACTGAATGGGTTTGTTTCTAATTAGAACTTGATTTTATTAGCTCTGACAAATGTGACAGAAGAATACAACTTAATCTTAAATCCAGGTTTCCTGAATGCGCAATAACTGAAGGCTTTGTGGTGGTTTAAAATTGGTTAGTGAGTGAATTAAACTGTAACTGTGGAGATTATTCCCTTTTAGAAAGGCAGAGGAAGGAAGGATAGGTTTTGAGAACAGTGTCTTTATGAA
This sequence comes from Phaethon lepturus, assembly GCF_000687285.1. Lineage (NCBI taxonomy): Eukaryota > Metazoa > Chordata > Aves > Phaethontiformes > Phaethontidae > Phaethon > Phaethon lepturus. The sequence continues at coordinate 31,051 of NW_010561208.1, read as the reverse complement.
GTCCAGAAAAAATCCATGGCGCACATACGTACTGCATAAGGTGCACCACTGTATAAGCATGGAAAACGTTCCTTCTTCTCTTTTTGCAGGTGCACAATTTAGATCCAAACACATGGAAAAGTGTTGAAGTTGTCCATATTGACATTGCAGATAGAACTCAAGTAGAACCAGGAGTAAGTAAATGCTCTGCTATTGTGATATGGATGTAGCATGCAGCTAATCTTATTGATGCTTTGTGTTGATCGTGAATAAACTAAAATGGTATGCATTTTACCCAACAGATAAATTAAAATTGTCTTGAATAGAATCGTTCATTCCAAAATCCCACACTTACTAAATGCATTTACAACTTCAGTCTACTGAATTTGACTTCTAGTTGCACAACTAAGACATGAAGGGCAACAGTTTTAGCACAAGGTAGTTTTTACTTTTAATTGTAGATAAAGTAATTAATTTGGTCAAGCAAGCATTTTATGTGCTCATCTCGGTGTGTGAGACCAAGCGCAAGAATCTATCCCAGCTGTCCTGCATGACAGCACAGTGTCTTCACCAAGCTACTCCTGTGCTTCTGCTGCTACTTCTTGGTTACAAATTCTTTAAATTAAATTCTGTCCCTCCACACATCCTTTGCTCTGGGCTTATGGCAGTCTCAAGAGGATTGGTCAGGTTTTGCCATTTAAATCTGTGGGGTTTTTATTTTTAACTTTGTTTGTCAGAATAGTTCTCAAGACATGAACTGCTCATCTCTTCTGAAAGCTGTGCGATCACTTTTTCAGTTTCATCTTTAGTGATTGCTTGTGCAAACATAAGTGTCCTTGATACACCCAGAAGTCTATCCATAGGAGTCTGTGGTCTTTTGCCTGAGAACTTGAAGCTTAATATCTTGGTATAAGAAGCAAATATTTAGAAGGACGGATTTTGTTAGTAAGAGCACATGGTTACTCAGTGAATTTGTACACAGAGCATAGCTATAGATTTGGAAGGAGTATCTTTACCACGATTGTGTGGAATCTGTGCTAGCTTGCTTACATATGTGTTGGAAAAGTAAGCAGCTAGATGAAGTGAGTATGGCAAAGTTTAGTGCTGGGCATGCACGCTTTCAACTTGCCTTTCCAATAGCGCTTTGCACAGAAAAGATAGTGGTACCCTGAATCTGATCATATCAAATTCTACTGAGATAAGTACATGAAGAGATTTCTAGTTAAGCTTTATCTGCTGCAGCAGGACACTTAATATTTGTAATAGTTCCCATTCTTTTCCTCTCTATTGTCAATTTTTTGTTAACCAGCTCATAGTTAGTTGTTTTGGAAGGGACTTTCAAAGACTGTCTAGTCCAACCCCCCTGCCATGGACAGGGACATCCTTCACTAGATCGGGTTGCTCAAAGCCTGCCGGAGAGGGGGCATCCACACCTTCTTTGAGCAACCTGTTCCAGTGTCTTGCCACCCTCATTGTAAAAAATTTCTTCTTTATATCCTGTCTAAATCTACCCTCTCTCAGTTTAAAAAATGTTGCCTCTTGTCCCGTCACTACAGGCCTTGGTAAAAAGTCTTTCTCCATCTTTCTTATAAGCCCCCTTTCTGTATTGAAAGGCTGCAGTAAGGTCTATCCAGAACCTTCATGTCTCCAGGCTGAACAACCCCAACTCTCTCAGCCTTTCTTCACAGCAGAGGTGTCCCAGCCCTCAGAGCATTTTCATGGCCCTCCTCTGGACCCTCTCTAACAGGTCGATGTTTGTCTTGTGCTGGGGACCCCAGAGCTGGACACGGTGTTCCACATGGGGTCTCAAAAGAGCAGAGCTCAGGGGCATCATCAGCTCCCTTGACCTGCTGGCCACACTTCTTTTGATGCAGCCCAGGATATGGTTGGCCTTGTGGGCTGTGAGTGCACATTGCCGGCTCATGTCCAATTTTTCATCGTGTATATGATTGATCTGAGTAAGAAGGTAGATTATGTTGATTTTAGATGCTGGTTTATGCAACTTCAGAGGGCAGCTTCACCGTACTTACTCGTGTGCCTGTCTTTCTTCCTCGTTATTACTGCTTTTGCTTTCTACACATCTTTATCTACTGGGCTTGTTGTCTGGTTTGTTTAATTGTAACAGCTGGACTATTCCATGTATAGTCATTTATTTTTGGATAGTAGGAAAATGGTATGTACTGATATCGACACTTACCAATTTGTGTTTATACAGTAAATTTGGTTGTCTCAGTTTTGTGCAAGGAGACACTCTTTATACTATTTAATTGTTATTTTCTGAAAATAAGTACTTGGATATCCTGCATTATGTGGAGAAGGAAAGTAGAGGAAAGGAGGGGGAAGGTTTCTCCTTCAAAAATTTCCATTTGCATTACCAACATAGGTTTATAACCTGCACTGTTGCTTAACTGATGTTTAACAGATGACCTGTGGATTTACATGTGTGAAAATACATTGCTTGGAGACCCTCCCTGTAAACCAAATTAAATGTGTCTTGCCTATTTTAATGCAGCGAGGAATCGTTTTGCTGCCCCTTGTTCTTTCAGACATTCCATATGACCTTAGAGCTGAACTGGCAGGTAAATGTATGTTCTACATTCCCTATTCCGTGCCTGGAATTGTGGCAGAAAACTACAGCGCTATCATCTGTCAGAGTGCTTGCTTGATCACAGTATGTGTAAACAAAAGGTTGTGCTTATTACTGTGTGTTGAACTTAAGTATTTATTCTGTTTGAAGTCCTCTTATTGAACAGCACTGCTTATGCTGTATGCCCTCTTGCACTACCAGATTACATGGCCTGCCTTGATACTGCCCGTTTCCGTTGTACTGAAGACGGACAGGTAGTGGTATGCCAAAAGAAGTTATGCTTTCGGCTCAGGACAAAGATCCATCTAACCTAGAATCCTGTTAGTGGCCAGTAGCAGATACTTGTGGAAGGATAAGAAACTGCGGTAAGTATAGAATACTGGAAGCTGGGAGATGCATATCTCTGAAAAATCAAGCTGTATTTAAAGGACTTCCAGAGCTAGTGCTTGTATCTGGCCTATTGAGTTTATTAGCCACGTAGATGCCCATGAGCATTTTTGAACCTGTTTATACTTTTAGGTAATATACTACGTTTATAAACAGTAGTATACCTTTGAGGAATTTTTGGGGGAAGTTCAGCTACATCACAGTAACAAAATTGTCCTGACCTGCATGCTTACTTTATGCCTTCAGAGAAGGTTGCTGGTTTTGGAAAGTATATGTCTCCTATGAAAGCATTAGCTGTTTTCCATGTTTTCTATTTGTCCAGAGGTTCTGTTCTGACAGTTTTGTCATCTTTTGTTCAGTGATACTAGAGCAGTCACTAGTTTACTCTGTCGGGTAGTTTCTGAAATCATGTTGTTACATGGCTTTTTATATGGGAAATAATTCCTTTTCCCATATAACAACATATGGGAAAAGGAATAGTCAGTGTTGCTGAAGGAAGGTTTTGTTTGTACATTTATTTTCTCAGTCATAGGTTTGCCTGGAAAAGCAAACCAAATGTACTGTCTTGGATAACAGTGTGACTGAAAGACTGGAACTACATTTATAAGATCCAGCAATTTTGATAAAAATTTTTTCATATATTCGGATTTATCCTTGTGTTCAGTGAATGAACCTTGTCCAAGCCATTGTAGCGTGGCAGTTACTTTAGTTTCAGAACTACAATCAGAGTAAATATAAAAATAGTAAATTTCTTTAAGATACTAATGGCATGCATATGCTACCTTATGCTCATTTAAGTATGTATATAAATAATTTGGCTGACATCTGTGGCTTTCTTTAGATACAAATTTAACCCTGCCCTCTCTTAATCATCTCCAGCATACAGTCTATGTAGCTTTATATGATTTGTATATAAACATCACTTCCCAGGAGAGTAAAACTTTTTAAAGTCTAAGCAGAAGAGAACACTCAATTAACATCAGAAAATGCTACATTTTTGTAAACAATTTCTAAGAAAGTAGAATGTAGTGCAAACAAAGAAATTGAAATCAGGTTTATAGCTATTTTTGTACAATGAAGAAATTAAATGTCTTGTTCTAGGTCGTAGTGGGTCTTAATTGTATTACTTGAAACAAAGCTCTAAAAATACAGTTTTATACTCATCAGTCAAATTACTTAATGCATGCATTAAGTACTAGAGATACAGGATTTCTATGTGCTGTGCAGTAAGTACTATCCTTTGTTCTACAGTTTGAAGAAATATAATGGAATATAGGAAATGCTCTTCTTTTGTAGTCTGTAAAAGTGCGTTAAATATTCTTGTGAGCGAAAGGAGCTCTTTTTCTGATAGGTAGATGTCCTCCATTTCGGGCTTAATTTATCATCTGATAGGGATCTAAAAAGTCCATATTATTAGTCCAGAAGCTTAGTATCATCGTGTGTTTTATCGGTAACAGTCTCAGAACATCTTATCTAGATCACGAAGTTGACTCTGTGTATTAGCAAAAGGATCAGAATATACGTCTTAATTTCTTTTTAAAAAATCAAGAACATTTCTTTTTGAAGAAGCATGAGAAAACCCTATTGACTTAAACCAGGTTTTTGTTGGATTTCAGTTCTGTGGGTCTGTTTCATTTTAGTGTCCAGGTGAGGCAGGTGTGTGGATGTATGGACCGCTGCTGGTGCTCAGCTGGTGAATGATAACTAGACAGCTTTGGATCATGTGGTCATATCTTTATTCAGTAGTTGTTTCTCAAGTCTTGTGAAGCTCCACTGTCAAACTGCCGTAGGTGTTTACAGTCTAGCCTGCAAAATTGCTGTGTGTCGAATAATGCTACAACAGGTATGGAGTGGTTAGTCTTTTTATTTCGCTGCTGCTGAGGCGCAGTACTTGAGAGATCCAGGGGATTGTGGATCCTTTAATGTCCTTGACTTGTTTAGAAATTGTTAGTGATCAGAGTTCAGTCATCAAAAATGACAGTGTCTGGTGCTCAGAGCACCTCCTGCAAGTGACCTATGGCTGTGTCCCTGGTCACCAGGGCTCTTTGAGGTGACAGTATCCAGAGATATGCAGGAAAACAGACTGACTGCTACAGACCTGACTTTTCACCCCAAAGTGTGTTTTCTGCTTTGCCTTGGACTTTTGTATTATCGAAAAAGGCTTGTCTGAATTACTGAGTTTGAATAGATGAACTGTTCAACCTCCATCAGTACTTCTTTAGAATAAAGATGCAAAGGATTAAGTGTTTGCCCAGGTGATTGTTAGATGGCCCCATTACTTTTTCCCAATCTTCAACCTGCCTACAGAAACAGCCTTTCTTCGTATTGGGATGTTACTTACTGGTTTGGAAAATAGAGTAACTTGTACATGCTTTGAATTTTGCTTAATTCCTTCAGTAGTGCCAGTGGTTTGCTGTTTCAAGTATGCATCTTAAACCGCACATCCCATGGATCAACCTATGTATGTATAAATAGGACTTATTTCTAGCTTACTAATGTTTTCCTCACCTCTTTGTGTTTCCTATCCCCTAACTAAGGCTTTTTTCATACTGTCCTGAGTGATTATAAATCTTTATATCTTTCAGACTGTCTCATAAAACAGTCTCTTTCATGGAGACCTTTAACTTCTAGTGCACAGCACACCACCACAGTATACATCTGTGCTAATTTAACAAGGCTGTTTTTATTTTTCATGTGAACCTTGGCACTCTTTCAAAGGTGATTTCAGGGGATAACTGATATCTGTCCTGGAGCTACAGGACTCTCTAAGGAGATAGGAATGACTGTAAGACATTTGTTATTAAAAGCCATTTAGCTAAACCTACCAAAATACGTGAATGCTTTTCTTGCGTATTAGTTAAGTATACAGTAGTACACTGGAGATTGTATCAGTTATGAGACTTGGGAATCATACACTGAGTTGGGAATATGACATACTTTGATCAACCTGTTTTTGATCTTCTGTTGTGCTGTGAACGAGTATTCACAGAGCTATGGATCATATTGGAGAAAAGTGCTAGTATGCGTTTCCTTCTGCAGTCAACTTTATGTGTGTTTTCTGCTCAATAACACTGATAGTATGTATATTCTCCTGTTTAAACTAACGCAATATTGAGTTGAAAAGCCAGAAATTGTGTTCACCTGCCTAGTCTTACGCCAATCTGTGTTCAGGAAGCTTTTTTCATTAATTTGTAGGTAAGACATCAGACTTGTATCATTTTTATGTTGGGTTCTGAAAGTTTTCTTGAAATCATTCTGTTCTGTATATATGCTTTCAGATTTTATACTACTTGATAGAGTGAACTATGAGCTACCAGCAATATCGTTATTACTTTTAGCAGATCTTAAAAATGAGGATAAGAATTGTAAAGAAGCACACGGATTCTGGGCTTATTACTCTATTGTATGTGGTTTACAGTCTCTCTAAATAATTCTTTATAATAGTTTGTTGCATGCATGCATATTATATTGAGATTTTGAGCAGAAACCGCCTATGAAACAATATTTGTGTATTTATTTGAAATGGTTTTTAGCTCCTCTACATTGTTATGCTGCTGCATAATGATGTTTTGCCTGTCTAGCTTTCAAGAGGGCTTCATGGTTTTTTAGCTGTAATATTTGTTCCAACAGCTGCCTGTTTTTCTTCCTAAGAAGGACTTGTTGCTGTCAGGAGTTAAGCTCTTGCTGCACAGATATTTTCCTTAAACTCTGAAAAGAACTGTTGTTTATTTGTATGTTGGCTCTAGTCCAGTCTTTTTCCTTGCATGCTGGTAGGGTTTGTGTATTGAGAAGGGTTCCTACAATGCTCTCTTGTCCATCTAGACTTTAATCTAGGCGGGGGGGTGTCTGTCCGTCTTTAACGGGATTTAGGTTAACTGAATCCTGAAAGGTCTTGGTTCAAAGCTTCTGTATGTGGTCTCTAGCATAGAAGACTTTACCATGACTCATCTATTTTCTTTGAATTTTTTGTTTTCATTTCTACATTTTACTGGTAGATAACTCCTTCACGCCCCCCCACCCCCACCCCGCCACGCCGTGTTTCCAGCTGTGGGTCCTAAATGCAAGAGCACGGTTGCTTTTTACCTATAGCCCTGTGCAGTGAGATGGCAGTAGGACGGCAGATAATGTTGTATTGTGTGGACTTGGGTGTCCCTGTGGTACCCACTCAAATAATTCCACAAGATAAAACAGGCAGATCAAAGTTGTATATGTAGGTGAGTTTAAATGCCAAAATGCCGAAACAGAGATTGCAGATGTAAGCAAAGTTTTTACACAATTACCAGAAAACTTGCTAAGGTATTTGAAAATTTGCATCCTACAGTGCATTTCTTGTGTGGTACATACCATGGCATACAGGTATGAAGTACTTACAGAATCATAGAATAGTTTGGGTTGCAAGGGACCTGTCAAGGCCATCTAGTCCAACCCTCCTACAAATGAGCAGGGACATCTTCAACTCGAGCAGGTTGCTTAGAGCCCCGTCCAGCCTGGCCTGGGATCTTCCCAGGGATGGGGCATCCACCACCTCTCTGGGCAACCTGGGCCAGGGGTTCACCACCCTCATGGTGAAAAAGTTCTTCTTTATATCTAGTCTAAACTCCCCGCTTTTAATTTAAAACCCTTACTCCTTGTCCTATCACATCAGGCCCTGCTAAAAAGTCTGTCCCCATCTTCCTTATCAGCCCCTCTCAGCCCCGGCAGCTGCAGGAAGGTCTCCCCGGAGCCTTCTCTGCTCCAGGCTGAGCCCCCCCAGCTCTCCCAGCCTGTCCTCCCAGCAGAGCTGTTCCAGCCCTCGGAGCATCGCTGGGGCCTCCTCTGGCCCCGTTCCAGCAGGTCCGTGTCTCTCCTGTGCCGAGGGCTCCAGAGCTGGTGAGATAGGAGATACCACGGGTTTTGTTAGTGAATGCAACTTTTAATATTAAAGTTCTAGAGGATTTTGGATGAACAGTCTGTTACTTAGGAATAGTGATGTTTGCTGGTATTCTTTACTTTCTTTTTTTAAATTTTTTTGTTATTTTTTCAGAAAGGAGGATGCAATGCAAATGTAGAAATCACCAAGTATATTTCACTCTAATCATATGGCAAGACCATTTATACTTCTGCATTATATAGAATGTGGAAGCTCTCTTTCTGGTGGAGAAAAGCCTTGCTTTCTAAAGTTTGTTTAGTTTTTTTTCAAGCAAGGATGCCAACTTCTTAAGTTTTGGATTTTTTGGTTAATATTTTATGTAGATTTCACATTGTAGTGCTTACAAAGGAAAGTAGATCAGTTAAATTGCTATATTTATAAGCATGTTTGGAACCGTTTTATTGCAGATTTTTGATAGTGCCTTATGGCAGCTTGTAGTGAGTGGAGGTGTTTCATCTTTGGTATGCATTTAGCCCTGGCTATCTTGCTGGTACTGTGAGGCATGTATTAGTCCCGTTAAAGCTTCTCAGAGTATGTTGATTCTTTCTCTGTTCCAGTTACTGGATACTACAGGACTGTAAAGAGTGATGGCAAGTACTTTGACGACAAGTTTAGAGTGAAGGGTTTTTGATCTTTGGAATGGATTTTGTCCTGGGTCTTATAAGCTAGTACAAAGGTACAGTCTAGTTAGAAGTCACATTGACTAGTCAAAATATGTGCACTTTATAATCTTATGCAGAGTGATTCATCCAGTCTCCTGTGGAGGTTTTTTTTTTTTACTGGCATTGACATTTTCAGATCGGACCAGAACAGTGTATTTTTTCCAGTAGTGATCAATGTTGGATGTTAAGGAAGGTGAGAACCCACTCTGCTGCTTACTCCCCATGCTTCCCAAGTGGAACAGGTGTAGGAAGGGCTAGTTAGGCAGCAATTACATTCAGTCTTGTCTAATTGAAACCAGAAGGCATGACAAATAATATAAATGTAACAATTACAATATATAAATAATAAATCTATTTATATTGTTTCATGTGAAATAGTAAGTACATTATAATAAAGTATAAGTAATATAAGTATAAATAATATTACAAACAAATTCACCATCTCTGTAATACTGTAGCATTATTATTACCTTTCCACTTAGAAAACAAAACATCTCTTCCCTATCTTTTTATGCCTTTTGGTTCCTCCACATGGTATTGCAGCCCAGAGTGTTTCATGGGTCGTCCAGTGCTGATGAGCTGTGCTCTCTGGTTTAGTCTTTCCCTTTGACAGTTATGTAGAGAAATCTCTGCAGAGTGTGCCGTCGTAAAGGAACAGTCCAAATTACATCGTGCTCTTCAGGAGGATGCACTACTGTAGCTTTCGTAAGGAGTCAGTACTGCAGCTTATCTGTCCTTCTAGTGATCAGTTTCAAAAAAAACTTACAGCCTAGAAACATGTCATGTTGCAGCACAAACACATGAACTCAGCCAGGCACTGCCTACCATTAAGGGAATTTGTTTTTCTTCAGAGAAGACTTTCAAAAAATCACTCCATTTTAAAAGATGCTTGTGTCTTTTTTTCTTTCTTGATCATTATTGACCACTGATGGAGTTGGCAGTATTCTGTCTAGATTTGTGCTGAAAGTCATTTAAAATTTTTGTTTTGGATTGCTGACCATTTTATCTGGTTATGGCTTTCAGCCTCTACTAGCTCCAACCCCTACCTACATATAGTCTCTCTCTGTTTTTACAGATTTCTGTGTTTTATCCTTCTCAGTCACATCTTTTCCAGGCTGAAGATTCGTGGTCTACTTTGTTATCTGAATGGAATTTGCTGCATAATTATTCATTCTTGCTGTCTTCTGTATCTCTTCCACCTCCAATGTATTCTAGAGAAAAGAGTACCAAAAGTTAATGCAATATTCAAAATACAGATGTACCACAGAATTTTGATGTCATAAGATATTTTGTGTTATGTGCTCTCCTGGATTCCTAATATGCCAGTATATTACCTCTGTTGGGCTCATTCTGTTACTGAACTTCCGTGGCTTTTAAGTTGGGTCTGTTGTGCTCTGTAGTGATCCGTGGAAGCACGACAGCAGTCTCTTTATGATTATTGCAGTTTCTTCTTTTTTCCTCTAAAGAAAGCACGGAGATACTCTTCATGAGAACATTCTGAATATGTTGTCATACAGTGCTGTGGGACTGCTGGAACAGCAGGCTATGCAGCATCCTCTGGGTATCGCTAGTGCAAATGAAGTACATGGTATGGATATCCATATGCCCTATACCACTACAGTATGAGCATGTGAACTCTACCTTGCTAGGATATTCAATAGACCTAAGAAATTCAGGGTTTTCTCTAATGCAGTACCTGTTTTTATTTACAACTGGCACTAAAATATGGAAGCTCTTGTATTTTGTGGTTCTGTTTATCACATCACTACCCCAAAATGGCAACAATACTCGTGCCAGGATTTAGTTATCTAGAACAAAACGTTTACTGGGAAATTACAGAATCGCAGAATCACTAGGTTGGAAAGGACCTTCAAGATCATCAAGTCCAACCATTAATCCAGCGCCACCATGTCCCCTAAACCATGTCCTGAAGTGCCACATCCACACATTTTTTGAACACTTCCAGAGATGGCGACTCCACCACCTCCCTGGGCAGCCTGTTCCAATGCTTGACCACTCTCTCAGTGAAGAAATTTTTCCAATCTAAACCTCCCCTGGCGCAACTTGAGGCCGTTTCCTCTCGTCCTGTTGCTGGTTACTTGGGAGAAGAGACCAACACCTTCGTCGCCACAACCCCCTTTCAGGTAGTTGTAGAGAGTGATAAGGTCTCCTCTCAGCCTCCTCTTCTCCAGACTAAACAACCCCAGTTCCCTCAGCCGCTCTTCATAAGACTTGTGCTCCAGAAATTGTTTATCCATTCATATAATTTGATGTTTTTCTCAGTGTCTTTCACCCAGTGTTTGAGTGAAATTGTTAAAAGGCAGTCATAATCAGTAATTTAAAATATTAAATAAATTTCGATAAAAATACCCTGCTGTAGGATTCACATATTTTTCTTAAAGGGAATTTAGTTGTAAAGAAAATGCCTTTTTTTTTTTTTTTTTCACCCAAGGATTGTTAAAAAAAAAACCCAAACCAACCAACCATCACATTCAGCCTCCAGGATATGCAGGACCTGAAGATTCAAGTAGGCTACAGCTGTTTTCACCCACAGTATTTGGAAATGACTACTGAGATGAGAAGTCTACAGCGGGAGGCAAGCACTGTCAATTGTGCACCCTGTGCTTGCCTCCCCCATTGGTATCCTGGAGCAGACAGACTGCGAGCAAAGCCAGCAGGCCGTCTTGCTCAGTGCCGTCTTGCTGACCTGCC
>NW_010561208.1:0-19784 GCF_000687285.1 Phaethon lepturus | reverse complement strand
CAGGAATTGAGCGTTAGGGCTGTATGCTGAAGCTGTCATACATGAAGGAATATATTTGCTCTTTTTGATGTCTGTAAAAAGGACACATGCTTTATTCCGGTAAAATCATGATTAAGTGGGGTTTTTACTAAAATTCAGATGACAAATACTGCTATTAGTCTTTCTGCAATAATAATTGGAGTGGACTTAACATTTCAGTGTTGCTGAATTTAAATGTTAATGTACAGTGCTTATGCTGATTCCTTAAGTGGTCCCTGTGAAGTAGATAGTATTTTATCTTAGCACCTGTGGGAGTACCTTGCTAAAGTTGGTTGGCTATTATTTGGGTTCTTTAAATAAACGTACTGTTTCGGTTTAGAGGGAGCAATAGAGGAAAATACTATTTTATGGAAGTTCATAAAACATATTGATTAGCAATGTGATTGAATGTCTTTGACTCACTTAGAAGTCTCTAGGAAATATTTCCTCAATTCTGAAAGTATATATTTGAATGCTTAATATGGAAGTTTATCTGAATACCTATTAATGCTTTCTAGATACATTAATTACAGAATGGCTGGGGGAAAAAATCTATTAAAAGGTTTCTTCAGCCTATTTTAATACATAGTGTAGACAGGTACATTGTAAGAACTGGGAACAATGTGAAAAAATTGGGGAGAAGAAAGTATCAGAGAATAACAGCTGATTTTCTGTAAGTGAAATCAGACTTCTTTGAGAGGACCTCATGTCAAAACGGTTATGAGAGCATTAATAATTAATTTGTGTAGCCTTGCTCTGTGGATTTGGAATTTCAGTCTAGAAGTAGCCTTCGTTCCTCCGTGCTGATGGAAGAATCTAGAATTAAAAACTGGAGTGTCACATGTGATTTTCAATACTTCTGACAGCTGAAACAATGAATTCATATAATAGCTCCTCAATTTTATATGCACTAGTACTATCTGTTGCATTCCAGTTACATGAGTTAACCATGAAAAATAGGGAAATGGAACTGTTTTAGGAGAGCTGAGGAAAGTTGATTGGAATTCTTTCATGTGGATTATTTTTCCCAGGTTTGTTTGGATTTTCCTGGTGAATAAATACGGAGAATAAATACGAAATCTCTTCAGAACAACCGGAGAAGGAAATACTTTTGCACAGTTCATAATTCATTAGTCACTAATCACCACACGGTGCAACTGAGGCTAAGAATAAAAGTGGAGAGGAATACCCAGTTACATGATCCTCTGTAACGGAAGAGGTTATATCTTTTCCACAAAAAAACCCAAAAAACACAGAATAGGGAAAACGAAACTCTTCACTGCTTGAATTGACAGCTCTGTCTTGGGTTATTTGCATCCTTCCATAAAGCATCTGTTACTGGCTGCTAAGGCAGAATATTAGATTAGAGTGGTCTCCTGTATAACTCCATCTGACAACTCCTGCTCTGTAATGTTACAGTGTTCGGGTTCATTTTACATGTTCATGCCTTTGTCTGCAAGAACTTTGTAACCCGGTCCTCCAGGGAAACCGGTTCTTCAAAACACACTGCTTCTGCAGCAGAGATGTAGTTAGGTGATTTCAGTATGCCTCAGAAGAAACATCAACATTTCAGTTTGAATATTCCGAGTGCCTTTTTTTAAATTTATGTCTATCTTGCTGCTGATGGTATTTAATTTTTAATATAGGGGGATGCATCAGGAAGGGGAAGGTTTAGTTTTAATTTATCTTAGAAGCAGTTGTGAGAACACTCTGATGCAGGAGTCGAGGGGAATACCAATAGCTGTTTTTCTAGTGGTATTTTTTTCTCTGTGTTCTGCAAATTTTGTCCTTATTGTTTTTAAAAAAAGACCTTAAACTCTGCTAAACTTTCTTGGGCTTTTGTGTAGCACTTACCAAGCATTTGTTCTGCTTTAACCTAAACTTTTACAGTTCTCCTTGGTTGCATGGGTGTAATGATAGTCTTAGGTTGACATTTTTCATACATTGTGTAAACCTTACGTGTTCTCAGTTACTAAGGTTAGGGTTTTTAATCCTTTCCTAATTTCCAAAGTAGCATCTTTATCAAATAATCATTTCATACCCCTCATCAGTAAAATTAAGAAAATCCATATGTTGGAAGGATTTGTCATTTGCAACTCTATTGATACTAGCTTTTTTCCCCACTGTATACAACTCGGTAGGCAGTGATGTCTGTTGTAAAGCAGTGACACTTGGACTGCTGCCGTGTGCCCTCTCTGTGCTTAGCCTGGTGATGTCTCACAGATTTGAGATTATGCTTTCACTTATGCCTTCCCTTTTTGTTCTGCGTTCTCAGGAGTGGACATAATGTTGCAGCTTGGAAGATGTTAGCACACTGGTTTCTGTATTATTGCTTTCTCTTCCCCTCAAAAGTTTACAGGATAGGATAGTGTATGTCGCACAGTGTGCATGCAGCACGAGAAAATTCTGACCTAGGAGCAGCCCTGGCATGCTATCATAATATAAAAAGATAATGAGCAGCACTGGTGATGATATGTAGTGAATGAGCGGGTGTGATGGAATATTCAGCACAGACTTAAATCAGACTAACTCCACCCATTCTGCTCCAAACCACTCAGGAAAATCAATTTGGTAGTCTTGAACAGAAGCTTAATACAGTGGGATATTGAATCTGGCTGTTTTTTTTTCTGACTCTCAGGGTTTTTTTATATTATAGGACTACAAAGCTGATGAAGACCCTGCATTATTCCAGTCGGTTAAGACGAAGAGAGGACCATTGGGGCCAAATTGGAAGGTACTAAGAACTGATGTTACAACCTTAGGAAGTCTTTATCAGCAGAAAAAAAAGTTCACGGTGCCTTAAAGACTAGCATTAGCAATGTTATTCTTAAAACAGAGGGCAGAAATTAACTACTACTTTTCTTTTTTGTATTCAGTTAAAATTTCAAATGTGTTAGTAAGCAAAAGCACTGTGTGCTACTTTTTTAATAACACTACTAAAAACAAAGCTATGCAAATGAAATTGGATTAATGTTATCCTTACTCACGATTGACATCTGAATATACATTACAGTGAATTCCATGTAAGTCATCAGCCTGCTGTGGTAGCCACTGGAGGTAACTTAAAATGCAAAAAATTAGTTGGAAACTTCCTTACGTTTAAATGGTTATAACTCTGTTTCTTAGAGCAGGGTAAAAGATAGTACATGTGCACGTTTTATTTAGAATTACCAAAAAACTTGCAGAAGATAGTGGCAACTAAATCTAAGCCTGTCTTCACCTTGCCATATCGAATATCTAGGTATTTTTCACTTGTGTGGTATGTATACAAAATGCACATGAAAACCTCCAGTATTTCATCATAAATATTTTCCCTCAGTGAAATAATACACGCTGTTTGCATTTGTGCATGTGTGTGCGCATGCATGCACAGATGCATCTGCTATGTTCTTGAAATTTTCAGTCTGGAGTATGTAATTTGAGTTGGTTTGGGAAATAAGTTTTCCACATTCTTTTGTCACTTACCAGTTTTCTAATAAACACAATTGTGTAACCACGGGAAGGTGATTTGATCAAAACTTTATTTCAAGGTAAAGCCATCTGGCCTTTTACCAGGGCTGCAGTTACCCAAGCCTGTATACTGGAAATTTTGTTTGAAGTTCATTATGCAGGCTGCTTGCTTAACATCATCTCCTCCTCCATCCTCAAGTTTGACCAAAAATTTAGTGTTTCAGATTTCCATGATGTCCTTACTGGGTAAGTCTATTTTAATGTGAGACATTACATTCCATGAAAGCTCTTCAATATTAGTATTACCTTTCTGCATGAACACATTATGGAGTTACTCTTATGTGGCTCTCAGTATAACTGCAGCGTGAAAGCTTAGCGATTAGTCATGTCCAGTATGAATTTGCTTTGCTTACATATTCATCTACAAGAAAGTTGTGCTTGAGAACTGACTCCTTAGTAGGCAGCATAAGTACTGGTGCAGAATATGTCAGTGTCAGATTATGTATGTCACCCCTATATACACGCCTTTGGAATGCCTGTATACTTAACAATTGAGCCTAAACAGTTGCAGCATGCGTAAAGATGATCCTATCTTGAAATAACTTTTCACAGAGTCTTTTGCCTGAGGTCCTCTTCCATTTCCTCCAGAACCTTGCTCTACACAAATTCAGAAACAAATTTCCTGTGGACCAGCATATACCGCATGGAACCCAACAATACCTGAACAGCAACGCAAAACTTGTCAACACATCCGTGCCCCAGTCACAAAACACATCCTTCCACAGCCACCAAAATTCACGTATATATGCCCATCCCAGAAGGAAATATACTTTGTCTGCTACACCAGATATCCTCATAGAACCTGAGAAGCTAGCTGTTGTATACTAAAATGGATATACAGGCAATTTGTTAGGAGTAGGCCCTTAGTTACCAATTAGAATATAGTTTTTCACTTTTGTCATTACCGTGAATGAACGGTCTCATTAACAATAGCATCATTTTACTTCTTATGTTTAGTCTGCACTGTGATGAATTATGCTTAAGTAAATGCTGAGGTTTTTTTAAATGTATTGCAAATGATGCCCCGGTTTCTTAAATTTTCTTGTAAAAGCATTCAGTTTTTCATTACCTAAAAAAGTTATAAATACAGCATGAATGTTTCTGTCCAAATACAGTGTGAAAGATGTGCTCCGAGAGGTGTGAATTTTCTTCTCCTTCACTAGCTTAGATGTCACCGTTAGTTTTTTTGCAACGCAACAAGATGAGCATCAGGTATTAGAGTAGGATGCATGGGACCAGCAAGCTCTCGGTCTCTAATTTCCTATCCTAAAACGTGGTTGTGCAAGCAGAAAGTAGGCAGAAGATACACCAACTTTCTGCTATCAGCTTGACCTGGGTCTTAAGTGTCAAATGACTGACCTCTGTCTGACATGTCTGACAGAGCAGAGTCCCTATTTCCCACTGCATTGTATCACACTTGTTCTCAGCTGGCCTGAGATCATAAATTGAAGCAGCCTGAACTCGAGGACTTAAAGTGTCTCTTGTCCCACTGTGGACTGAGGCTGTAGTTCCAGGGGCATGTTCATGTAGTGCTGACTATTCACTCCTCTACTTTCATATGTGCTGGTACAGTGGTTTTAATGCTGCATGGCATTAACCTAAGGAAAAAAGTAGGGAACCAGGTTTTTGTGAAAGGATGGGAAACAATATGGCAGCACAGGAGCTATAACAGGACCACTGAAAGTTTCAGTAGAGCGGAAGGAGCGTGGGCTGCTGACCCTGACACTTCACTGCCGTTAAGCTGCATTACCAGAAGAAAAGCGTGCGAATCTACCTCTTGGGTGCTCTGCATACTTCAGTTTGTCTTAATGAGAGCTGAGGGTACAGTTGATGTATGTATGGTGCTGCCATAGCTGTTCCTAGTGTTGTCTTTTCAACATGATGAAAAGTCATCCTGTGACAGTCCAATTGTATGGACATAAAAATAATGTGAAATTCCATCTGAACACCAGAAAACACTTTTTTACTGTGAGGTGCTCAAACACTGGAACAGGTTGCCCAGAGAGGTTGTGGAGTCTCCATCCATGGAAATACTCAAAACCTGACTGGACATGGTCCTGGCAACCTGCTGTAGGTGACTCTTCTTGAGCAGGGCTCCTGCATGTGGTGATCAGAGAAGGTCCCTTCCAACCTCAGCAATCCTGTGATTTTACAATCTACACATACCTACAGAGTCTTAATTCTTCCCTTTGTGTGTCCCAAGACAGAAAATAGCCCTGCTTCAGAAAGTTTGTGAGCTTATAAGTAGGTGGAGATTGGTAGAGTTTCTAAGTGAATTATCAATATTTTCTTCCTTGGGTTTTATATTTTTACATAGGTTTCTGCCATCGGCTGCTGTCAAAATACTGAGACAGGTAGACCTTTAGTCTGACTTGCAGGTTTGTCCTGGGCCCGAGCATTAGCTAGAATCTCATGGAAAAACGAGTATATTGCATGTTTCGAGATGGTGATGAGGGGACTCATGTATCCAGACTCCCAATATTGTAATACTCTTTCTACCTGGGCTAAGTATTCTTGCTAGCAGGGTAAAATTGTCACAGGGATTATTTTTGGAAACCGTGCTGAAAACGTGTGTCCTGCCTTAAGATGTTTGTTCTCCTTCCTCCTCAGGAGGGAAGCAGGAGGCTGATGCAGAAATGGCCTGTTCAGGCCTCTGTGACCTAAAGAAAGTGGGGAGTTACTGGTTTGTTTTTTAAAAATAGCTGTAAAATGAGGAGGAGAACTTTGAATGCCTGGAACTGGCAGCACTGAATTTGTGTGTTCCATTTAGTTACTAATACATGGATATAGACTTGTGCTCTTTGGGAACACCAAACAGTAGCAGTTTTTTTTTCTCTCATGAATAGAACATCAGTGTTCTGATGATAATTGGTTTTCATTTAAGTAGTCTCTGGTGATAAGTATTTGTAATAGAAATTCTGTTTAAGTAAATATGCATTATTCACCAAGATTTCTAGATGTGTTAGATATACCTCGCAGTAAATCTTTTTACTGTGTGCATGACCAACAGGAGTTGTCCATTTCATTGTTGAAAGGAATCTAGTTTTAAAATGCTGTAAAGTATTTCTACTTAGAAATTTGTTGTGGATATAAAGAATAAAAATCTGTGGGCTTCTTCTAGTAATTGCTTGTTATTCAAGGCAAACCACAGATTTATGTTTTTTTAATATATATATTTTTAAGTGAGTATCTGCTTCCTTTTTTGTGTTTGTTTTGTTTCAGGTTTTTTGTGGGAGTGTTTTTTTGTCCTTCCTTATTTTTTCTTCCTTTTTTACAAGGCTTGGAGTAACCTAACATGCTTTGTTAAACTAAAAATATGATATGGTCTCATATTATGTAAATTTGACTGCATGAATTGTAGAAAAATGATGTGTATGATGTTAACAGGTACTTCAAAATTGTTTGATGTAGGAACTATAACAGAATCCTAGGAATTATAGGAAATGGTGGTGGATGTCTCCTGAATTTACCTCACTTCATTCTTCTTGGGATCCTTCTTTTGCACAAAGTCCTTGAGCTAGAGCTGCTTTCCAAGCAGTCTTTGAAGTGGAGCTTTAGTTTGTCTTAAGGCCACCTACTGCTATTGATGATAAAGAAGTGTTTTTCTCATAGTAGCAGTCAGAAAGTCTGTAATTCATTATGTGAAAATGAATATGTAAATTATGCCCCACAGCTAGAAATTACCTCTACACCTGGGTAAGACGTATCCTTCTGGCATTGTCTGCAGGAGAGGGATGCGAGGGGGAGAGGAAGAGGGGAGACCATGCCAGTGTCTGCATGGGCAGAGCAGAACTGCAGCAAGCTTAAGTTTTACGCTTTTGTGAGAAGCAAACTTGCGGGGTGGTTATGCACTTTTTGTTATCTGAATCTTTTCTAGTATCTATGTTTTCCACCCTTGTACTGAGCAACTTGATACAACTCAGTGTTGCACAATAGACCAAAAAGTAAGAAACAATTTGGTGCTAGCTATTATAATCAAGCTTCATTGTCCTTTCAAAATGTCAGAAAGTGTATTACAGTGGAAGTAATGAAAATTAAATCCATGTTAAGACTAAGATTTACAGTATATGTTTGCAGCATGGATGGAATTGTCTTACAGATTCAACCTGATTGTTTGTTAATCCCTATTACCCTATGTTCAGAGTACAGTGCTAAGTATTTACTAATATTTAGAGTTCTAAGTATTATGATAAGTTTAATTATACTCAGAATTATAATTTATAATCGTTATAATTTAAATAAATTAATTTACTGTAAATCAATTGCATTTATAATTCTACTCTAATACTTACAATTGTAATTTATAATAATTAAATTAATTTAACTGAAGTAATCTTTAAAAAATTAAAAATTCTCTCCCATTATCCGTAAACAGAAAGAGCTAGCAACTGATGAAGAGTGTCCTAAAATGTGTGCTTACAAGCTGGTGACTATCAAATTTAAATGGTGGGGATTGCAGAACAAAGTTGAAAACTTTATACAAAAGGTAAGTGCTTCTCCGTTGTTGGGATGTTGGTAGGGAGGTGGAATTGGAGGGCAGGTAGGTAGGCAGGATGGTTCTGTGTTGACTTGAGGGGTTTTTGAGGAGCAAGAGTGATGAAGTTTCCTGTTGCTTACGGTCAAGCAACTTCTGTTCATTTCTTCAGCAAGTACAGCCATTTCTGTCTTGGATCTACTAGCGGTGGTGTTTTGCTGGTGGTACTAGAATAACTTTCTAAGTTAAAAAAACAAAAGTATAAGTGTGGAGTCTGTGTTATGTAGGTTTAACACTCGATTTTGTAAGCAACAACACTTGCCAGGAAAAGAGTTCTTTGATTCTTTTTTTTTCTCATAAGTTGAAAGTTGCATAAAACATGTGCTGGTGTTTCTCTAGTATTTTATGTTCTAGTTTTCTTATGAAACTGTTCTTGTGTTTCTGCTAATTCTAAAGTTGTTTGTTTTTTTTTTAATTGAACACTTGCAAAACCAGGTATGACGCAGGTAGAATCCAGTGCACTAGGATTTATTTGGTGGTTGTGGTGTTTTGTCAAATTATGCTTGCGTCTTATTCCATTACTACTGTATTATCAGGATATGAATTGTAAAATTTTTTTTTTAAAGTATGACTGAATATTTAGAATGTAAACTTACGTGTAGGCAAAGTGTTTAATCTAGACCATCATGCTAGTTCTTTCCAATCCAGACAAAATGTGCTGTAACAATAAGTTAACCAAAACATGATATTCCAGCAACAATTGTGCATGGTGTTTCCTCACAGACAACCAACACTAGACCTTTTACATTGTGGTAACTAGGGCCCTTAGCTCTGAGTGGACCACATAGCTAACTGCATGAAATGTTCATGAATTTCAATGTGATAGCAAAAGAGAAAAGCTTCAAACAATAGTAATTGAGAATGAGATGCAGAGAGTAGCTTGTGATGGCCACAGTACAAAGTAAGGGTAAGGAGACATGGGAGACTGTCTTTAGTGTGGTGGTGGTTTTGGGAAACAGTTGCCCATCACACATTTCAAACGGAACAGTGTTAGGGAATAAGCTGAGCAGAAGAGCCAAGGCTGGTTCTGTGGTCTGATGTATTTGAAGATATGAGGGGTTTTTTTAGCCTTGCTTCACCTGAAGCTGATTCTTCAGCAGAAGTTCTCTCTCTCTGCTAGTTGTTGAGAACCATATGTTAGATTGATTAGCATTGTTTTTGAAGACAGTCAGCATCTTGAGCGATGCAAAATCTGAGAGCAGATGAACAAGACGTAATTCAATACATGCAGAAGTCCAAGTTTTAGTAGTAAAATAGATTTCTGTGTTGTATATACACAACTACTTTTATCAGAGCAGTCAGAAGCAATACTGGTAATTCTGCCAATTGATTGGTTTGTATGATGCATCTTTCATCATCCAAGTCACCATTATAAAAGTTGAGATTCCAAGGCACTAAAGATGAACTGAACTGTCAAGTCGCAGTTCTTCAACATAATACAGTGGGGTTTTGGGGACGGCAGGTGTTTTGAAATGTAAAACCTACGCGTTTAAGTAGAAGAGGTACAGTGAAAATATTCTTACTGTGATTGATTGTCATAGTTTAGCCCCAGACAGCAATTAAGCACCATGCAGGCGCTCACTCACTCACTCCCCCGTGCCCCAGTGGGACAGGGGATAAAATGGGAAAAACTCGTGGGTTGAGATAAAAACAGTTTAATAGGACAGCCAAAACCAGGACATCAATTCAGAACACAGATATGCATACTTTAATGAAAGGGCTGTGGAATCCTTAGCTTGAATATTTGTACTCTCAAGGTTTTTGTACCTTTGAAACTGCATGTCAGATATTACTGGGATGCTAATTTGGTACAAATTGCAAGTGTGCCATCTTTGGAGTCAGAAACACTTCCCTTTGTGCTTCATTCTGGCTTTAGGAATTGGCCATTCTTCGTTTTTTTAACAATGAGCACAGAACGTGCAACAGCTCTGTTGTAGATTTTTTTTGTACAGTTCATGCTAAATATTCTAGCTGTTGTGATGCTACGTTTATTCTGTCTAGTGCTATCTTGGAGAGCTAGAACAGATTTTAAAAGGATTCTTCAGCATTTTGAAGTAACTTGAATTGATGAACTTTCTTGAGACTTTTTTGATAGTGAAATTTGTTCTTTTTTTTCCCCCCATGTTAAAACATGTGAGAAATGAGATGATTTTAAATTGGATTCAGGAATGTGAGGGGGCTGAACCTGTAGCAGTGTGAAATAGCATGCTCCTAAAAATTATAAATTGAACAGCTGAGATCACTTCACCAGTCTTTGGCAAAATGTAGACCTATTATCTAATGCTTGTTTATCTTCTTAAAGCAAGAAAAAAGGATATTTACCAACTTTCATCGCCAGCTGTTCTGTTGGATTGACAAGTGGATTGATCTGACTATGGAAGACATTAGGAGAATGGAGGATGAAACCCAAAAGGAGCTGGAAGCGGTAAGCTTTTTTTAAGTTGATGTTTGTGTGCTATCTAGATTTACCTGCTTGGGAATTGACGCTAGTTATGTTGTGTCCATGCCTTTTTGTGTGTTTGGGCAATTGCTGGTGAGCATTACAGCCCCTTTAGTGATTCTCCTGTGCAGACCCATGCAATTCAAGCTTCTGCATACTGTGTTGTGTCAAGCTGGAAGTGGCTGTAAGGTAAATATTTCTGATGTCACTAAATCCAGAATGTCTGCTCTGACCACCTCTTTGTTTATGGTACCATACCCGTTGCACAAATCCCATTCAGTGCCTTTTTACCACTTGTCAGTTAGAATTCAGAGCTCTCATCTTTCTTTTCCATCATGAGTCTTGCTTTGTTTCGTTTCTAATCATCATTAGAGCTGATTACTTTTTCCTCTTCAAACATGTAGCCTGGCCTGTATCAGCACTAGTGTGGCCAACAGGAGCAGGGCAGGGATCATGCCCCTGGACTCGGCACTGGTGAGGCCGCACCTCGAATCCTGTGTTCAGTGTTGGGCCCCTCACGCCAAGAAGGACGTTGAGGTGCTGGAGCGTGTCCAGAGAAGGGCAACGAAGCTGGTGAGGGGGCTGGAGCACAAGTCTGACGAGGAACGGCTGAGGGAACTGAGGGTGTTCAGTCTGGAGAAGAGGAGGCTGAGGGGAGACCTTATCGCTCTCTACAACTACCTGAAAGGGGGTTGTGGTGAGGTGGGTGTTGGTCTCTTCTCCCAGGCAACTAGTGATAGGACAACATGGCCTCAAGTTGCGCCAGGGGAGGTTTAGATTAGATATTAGGAAAAATTTCTTCACTTGAAAGAGTGGCCAAGCATTGGAACAGGCTGCCCAGGGAGGTGGTGGAGTCACCATCTCTGGAAGTGTTCAAAAAACGTGTGGATGTGGCGCTTCAGTACATGGTTTAGGGGGCATGGTGGTGTTGGGTTGATGGTTGGACTTGATGATCTTAAAGGTCTTTTCCAACCTTAATGATTCTGTGGTTCTGTGATGTCTTCAAGCAAGCTTGAGTATGTCACATGACAGCTGTTCCACTCATCCTGATTAGCACACCAAAACTGAGAATTTTAAATTGTAAGAAGGAAGTCAGTAAAATTAAGGGGCTTGAGATAGTATCCATTTCCATGCTTTAGTGGCTGAGAGGACCAAATACCTATAGCCTAATCTGTCTTTGGACTGATGTCTAGAAGGAAACTCATCCATAGGGCACCTTGTCTGCTCTTTCCTTTAAGAGGTAGAGGGACATCACAGGCTAGGCAGGAAGCATTCTTCTGTAGTGTCTTTCCAGAGCATGACCTTTGGCATGAACCTTTCTCATTATAAGTCCTGCTGTTTTTTTAAGTTCTTTGCAGTCTTTGGATTTGCAATTCTATTTCCTTCCTGGTTTGCCAATTGCTTTATGCCCCAAACCCTTTCCTTCCATTGTCTTGGTTCTTTCAAGACACAATATGTCTTCAGCTATAACGTGCTTTTTTGCACAGTTTAAGTCATTTAGGCTGCCAGACATCTTTAAACAGATTGCCAGGTGCTTTAGACCTACTGTTGAGAGTGGTTCTGAAGTGCATTTTGTGGTTTGTGCCCAGCACATCTTTTCTTTTAGTATCAAAACTAGCTGTAGCGTCTCCATCCCCGCTTGTTATGCTCTCCATGTTTGGACTTTATGAACTGTGTGGAGCCATCTTGCATTGTGTAGAGATGTTTTCTGGATTTGGAAGAAGTGTTTCTTCACTGTTCTGCATGTTAATAGGTAGATGTTCTGAGCTGGTAAAACCAAACTTTCTTTTCAAATAAGCTGAAGGCTTTGTCAGTTCCCAGGATATGCTTTAGAAAAGAACGATGTTCACTCGCTCTTTCAAACCTTGTGCTCTCTCATTGGCATTTGGATATTTTTGATTATGGCAGGTGTTCTCTCAAATCACATGGATTTCTTCTTGAGTTCTACTTTATGCCAGAACCTATTCCTAGAGCCACCTATTTCTAGGTGTCTGTGAAGGAGGAAGAGTAACCACTTTCCTCTCTATAACTGATTTTTGTCAGAAGCGTTTTCTTTTGCACACCCATAGTTCTTTATTTGGAATGAAACGGACTTCGTCCAATTTATCTGAGAAAGGATAGTGGCAGTGTGGGGAGTGCATACAAGGTATGTACTGGAGAGACTAAGCAGCAGTTGACGCATCTGTGTGCATGAGAAAATTTCCCTCTTGTGTCTCTGTGGACCGTGGATGTTTGTCTTGTAGAGAAAGTTCTGTTTCACATTTCTCACTGGTAAGTAACTACTTTTAAATACTTTTTGCAAAATATTTGCTGCTTTTTAGTTCTTACCTAAGCAAAACCCAGATCACGTGTTTCTGGGTGTAACATTTATCCTTGTTCTTAAATATTAAACATTTATTTGCTATTTTATTGTTTTGCAAAACAATGCAAATAGTTTATTTCAAATAGCTTGTTGTGTAAGACTTTAGCATTAGGAACTTAAGTGTATTACTTGTTCAAAAAGTCAGTTTTTCACAAGATAAATGTATTGATTAGTTACACTAACACAGCTTTTCCACGTGTATTGTGAAATGTGAAAGGAGCGGGGACCTACTGTTAAAATACTTGTTTTTTTCTCAACTGTTATAATAGGGGTATCTACAAACACCTATAAATGATGCAATTTCAAGGTTTTTGTGATGAAATACATTATTGGAGAATAACCTAAAGGCAAAAATGTCACTGCCAAATAAAATATGAATGCCAATTTTATCCCAAATAATTTGGTTTTATGTTTCATAGTCAACTGCTTCATCCATTGTGTTAAACAGTAACTTTCATTAAATCCCAAGTATACCACAAAACTTCTGTTTCATGGCAGGGACCACTGGGAAGTGAGCATGTACTGATAAGGTGCTTAATATGACAAGAATGTCTTCATGCTTCCATCCGTGCAGAGTAGTCGTCAGCTTTTTTGAGTGTGTTGCACTGTGCAGTTCTATGATGCTTAAAAACAAACAACGGCAGAAAGCAAGCCTAATAATACTGGCAGCATTACATTTTCTTACATGCATTGCTTTCTGTTGCTATTCCCTTTCTCATTAACACCCTTTCTTCCTGGTCTGAGCTAATCTTTCTCTTCGGATTCTGTGCACATTTCGGTTCTTTGTTGGTCCTGTTCTCCATCTTAAGTCGATTTTTATAGTCAGGATCTCTGCGTTTGTTACTTTTTTTGTTACTCTCTGAATCTTCATCAGTGTTCTTCCAGAGTTTCTTTATCCCAGCCCATCTTTTTCTCACTATTTTTCTTTCTCTTTCACTTACTGGTTTATGTATCTATCTCCTGGAGATGAGGAGCACCTGTACTTCATTAAATACACATCAGCTAATCGGTCCATGGTAGAAAAGCATCTGACCCTGCCAAAGCACTGTGACTGGCCTACCTCATGTCTTTGTGAGGGTAGAGATGCCACATTGGGTATTTCTAGCAGCGTGGCTCCATGCTGAAGCATCACGGGCTGTTAAAAATCTAAGAAGCATCATTTACAGCTGCTGTACAGTTCCCAGGCTTCCCCACCAAAAAGAAACTGTATACCCCTGTCTCCAAAAACCCTCAGCTGCGGCTGAGGCTGGTTCTGGTCCTGGCCAGGGAGAAGCAATCCTAGTCATGTAGAGCGTTACTTCTCTCTTACTAACCAACAGTGCAATAGGTTCTTTATGTGGTAGCTCACAGTTTTATTTTACGTTTAGATGCGTAAGAAGGGTTCCGTTCGAGGCACTTTGGCTGCTGACGTCTAGAGGAGTTCTCTGTAGGTTCTGAGGCAAATCAAGCTGTGTAAGTCAACTGCTGGATGGAAAAGGAGAAAAGTGATTAATGTTCTGATGGATGGGAATGGCTGGCAGAATAAGTGGACATACACCCAGATAACACTTCTGGGCCTTACCTCCCTCCTGTTTGATGACCTTGTCATCAACATTTGGAGATGACCTTTGGTGTCCAGGGTGCATAAGAGACCTCCTCCCCAGTCAGGCACTGTAATAGGCTGGGCAGGTGCTCAGGTAGGGTGGCAGAATGCCTGAGGCATTGGCCACGTAACCTGGTTCTTCGTGCTTACCTAGCACAGAAACCCAAAGTGTGTGACCTGTTGTCATCACTGTGCTGGCACTGCGTGCTGAAGCCTGCAATTAGTCTTCTGGCACAAATCAGAAAAGTAAAAAGTATAATTTTGCTATGCGCTGTGTAGCAAAGTGATATGTGGACTTAGTCCACATAATTTAGGGAAACTGTGGACTGTCACCTTCAAAGCTTCTAAAGTTCTTGAAATCCAGTTCCATGCAGGTATTCGTAAATACTAAATTGTGTTAAAACTGTTACTGTGGGAAACAGGTTGTCCAAGAGTTGCAAGCTTTTGAGTATTTGCGTCCAGTACTTTAACGTTGGTGTTTCCCACTGTGACTGTTTTAATACTGCAGATGGGATGCCCAGCCAAAGCAGTTTTAAAATCCTGCTGATTAGCATGAGGCTCCTCAGAGACTGGCTCCACCAGTGAGGACAGCACCCAAATTAAGATTCCCTGACAAGTCTTGCATTGCTTTGGTACAACTTGCTCAGTCCCAGTGATGTTTTGGCTGCCCTGCCCTATTTTTCTTGGAGATTAATAAAACTGCCTATTTGGAACTTACTGTTTGAGGAAACTATTAATGCTTAATTGTGTATTTTCTTTCTCCACAGTTACGTAATCAAGGCCAAGTCAGAGGAACAAGTGCTGCCAATGATGAATGATGATGGATTTAACCATCTCATGCAGTGTTGATATACAAATGTGTGTGTGGATGCATGATTATTTGTATATAATTATATATACGCACATGCATACTGAAGGGGGTTGTTACAGTGTCTCCAGGGTACTATACCTGTCCTCAGCAAAGATTCAAAGGAAACTGCTTTCAATATGTATACCTGAAGCAAATAAAAATCAACTGAGTAGTGTCATTTAAAGGATGAATTAACTGCAGAATTATGCTAACTGGTATGTTTCATGAATGTCAATACTGGACCAATTTATTCCCTACTTGTTTTTTTCCTGTCTTGAGTCACTCTGCTATAACTTGCCCATATCTCATTGTAAAGAAACAGATTCCAATAAGTTAATTTCAGTTTTGTGTCTTCCCTATGTGATTATTTTTGGAGTAGGAACAATGAATGTATTTATAGCTATTTATTTCTGGATTGTCATTATCCTATAGTCAAATCAGAAAAAAACTTCTATTACTGGAAATTGGAAGACTTTTACTGTTGAATAAGTTTAGCCCAGACTTTACCCATTCACTGATTTAAAAGAAAAAAATCATGTTTTATTGGACTTTTGTACATTGAAATGCTAATGTTTTTTCTTCATTAAAATTGGCAAGATTAAGGAAAAATGGCTTGTGATTTATAAAGTAATTGCAACTTGAAATTTTCCAGAAGCTGACTTTTTAGACAAAGATACTGACAATACGTGTAGAATATTTCAAGTATATCTTAGGCTGTGCAGTGAAAGTGAAGGGGGGTGATAGCCCTTTCCCGAAGTAATACTTCCTGTTAATGCAATTGCTGTTTTCCAGAGTTTCACTTTGGAAGCTATGGTCTTGATTTCACACACATTACGCAATGGAATATAATTGTGATTTTAGCTCTTTTCATGTTGAAAATACACTTTGAGAGATGTATACTTTCAGATATGATGAAAGTTTAAATTGTAGCATCTGACATATTTCTCTGATATTTGTTAGAGTAGACACATAAAAGAAAAGATGGTATAATAATGACCTGTAGATAACTCTCAAATAGGGAAAATGTCTTCAGCATTTTTTAAGGAAATAGAGCATATCGTAGATATATATTATCAAAATGCTTGCTAGATCAGAAACAAATTATTTTAAAAACACTAGTTAGATAAGGTTCTTTTAATGCCTCGTTTCCTCCCCAGAAGCCTCAGTGGGGCAAGCCTTGCTTAAGCTTCCATCTTCATAATCTCACATGCATCCCGCGTATTTTGGAATCATTTTGGACCTACCTTGCTTACAAAAGGAGTGATCTGATTCCTGTTACGGGCAGTGACAAAATTTTCCTAAGCTTCCAGGGTGGGCCAGGTCTGATGTGTGACTTGCCCTGCCGGTGCTCCTGTCTGCTGCGCGTGCCAGGCACCGATGTTCTGCCAGGGTGTGGGCATTTGTACCTCTCTCCTGTGTAATTTCACCCTCCTACGCTCACTGCTGCAAAATTTTTTTTTTCTTTCTGGATTAGCAGTTAAACAGTTATTTGTCCTCAGTACCATCAGGAGGTTGGTTTTGTAAATATACGTAGAGACGCACGCACGCACATACACACACACACACATATGATTTTAAAAGTTTTTGCAGCCAGGAGAGCTGCTGCACACCTGGGAACCCAAGGGCTCAGTTCTCTCTTGAGTGCTGGAATACGAGTCCCGCTGTCATTGATGGGAGTCATAATGCAAACTGAGGGAAAGGGACCCTACAGCTTCTATGTTTTTGGACTAGTTGTGAAAATTTGAGAGAATCTTGTAGTGAATGTAAAATGTTTAGTTTACTTTGGCAGTCTCTGGTGTGACCTACAGTAAAACAGTCAATGAAATTTAATTAAATAAATTTGATCATAAAATCCTCTGTCTCTTGTCTTAGGTATTAGTATTTGCAGTTTGCTAATGAGCTGGCATTTAGTTTTATTGAACCATACGAGAAGGCTGGAAGTCCTCTAAGGATGCGCTCCAGCGGTTGTGAGCTCAAACCTGTGTTTGAGTGTTAGTAGCGATCAGGGGGTGGCAAGGGCTTGGTGGGAGTTTTGTTTTTGTTTAGGATTTCAAGCTGAGCAGCACATGCTTAGCTGGAACCCTGCAACTACCTAGGGCAGGGAGGTGCTCTGCTTTTGTTGTGTGTTACGACTGCCTACCTCAAGGTGCCAGGCTGACAGTTCTGCAGACGCTGCTGTTCGATGCTCTTGGTCTGCAGTGGCTCTCTGGTCTGTGGCTGTCTTCGTGTTTTAGAGCTGCTGCTAATTCTGCATCTTGCCCATGCAAGGAAAGGATCACCCCGCTGTGCAGAGAGGGCAGGGTGGTGTAAGGAGGAGGCTGCAGCGCTGCCAAGTTGGCATTAGAAAATGGAGCCGTTGGAAGTCACTTTGCCCAGTGCAGAGGCCCATTTCCAAAAGCATGGCTCCTTCAGACTGAAGTAGTGAACAACTGCTCTTGCAGAACACCTGAGGAAGGGGCACGTAAATTTGTGGGTCTCTCAGCAAGGATGCCTGAGAAACCTTTTAAGCTGAGATAAGATCCTATGAGTATAGAATATGTATGTGTGGGGTATGGGGGAACAGTTGGGCAATTACAGGCCCGTTTAGTCTGGTGTCAGTGGTATGCAAAGCTTCAGAATAGACTTCTGGAGAAATAATTAAAAATGGAGTAAGGAATGTAAAATGAACAGAGGCAGCTGCAAGTAGGTTGCACCAGGTGACTGTGTTACGTGCCGGAGCCCTTGGCGGCGGTCCTCAGAAGAAGGAAGAGCTGTTCTGGATGGGGAGAGGTGAAGCCACCCGCAGCAGCAGTGGTGGGGTCCGTACGCAAGAAGGGGGCTGCGGGTGGTGGGTGCCCCCCGAGCAGTGTGCCGCGCTGGCGGTGGCATCCCGCCCCAGCTGGTCCCATCTCTGTCCTCACGGCTCTCACCCAGCGCTGCGAGGGGGGGTTGCGGCTGCCTTTGCTTCCCAGGCTGCGGCTCCCCGGGCCTCTGCGGGGAGGGCAGCGAAGACGGCAGAGGCAGCTGCTGGAGCCCAGAGGGGCTTGTGGAGGAGCTGGCGTTTCTGCCGGACACCGCTGGCCTTTCCTGGCTGTGTCAGTGGTCAGGTGCATCTCTGGTAGGTTAGCTGGCCTCGAGATGAGGAGCAGGAGCTCAGTAATGCTGACGAAAACCATTGTCCCATGGGATGAGAAATTCTAGAAATGGACTGTGGGCTGCTGAAGCTGCTGGATTTCAGAAACCGTTTGTGATTTTTAAAAGTTTTTTTTTAAATATATAGTCATTGTTAGGTAGCACGGGGTCCTCTTGCTCCCCAGTCAAGTCCCAGTAAGTGCTGCAAGAGTGGAGCAAGAAGAGACTTTGTGCTTGGTAAGTACCGGACAAAAGCTTGCCTCTTGGTGCCCCATTGGAAGCTGGATCTGGGCTCCCTCCCTGGCTTCAGCTTTCTCCTGATGGAGCATTCCAGTAACGATCTAGTGTTTATTTTGAGTATTGAAGAATAATCTAATTGCTGGAATGAGGAAGAAGTGATCAGAATTGTGGCATGAAAAATATTCTGTTCAGTCACGTAGCTGGTAAATTACAGAAAGGCTTGAGAGTAATGGCTGCTTATTGCAAGGCATTTTGCAGTTCTTACAACAGTGTAACTTTTTCTCTTGGGTCCCAGTTTTCAGTATTTCCTGACAAAAGATGGCATTAAACTGGCATCTGCGTTGCTGCTTGGAATTGTCTGCAACAAGGCTTTACTCCTGCATTTTTTTCCCCTCTTCTCAGCACTTGTCACATACGAGCTACCACTGACGAGGTAGCTGGCACTGGGTTTATTGCCTGTCCCTGCTGACCGGACATGCTCAGGGTTCGCCCCATGACCACAGAGGCGGCTGCATGGCTTGAGAACGGCCAAGGGACCCCAAGCCCGGCAGGGCAGCTGGAGCAGGAAGGAGCTGCTGTCGCCCCTGAGCGCTGGGACGCACGGTGGATGTGTCTTACGGGATGGTGGAAGTGATTTCCAGTGCTGCGCTAGTCCAGAGAGGTACCAGGGAGGCACCGCATGCCCCTACAGCAGCAGCTGTGAGGGGCGGAGGGTCTGGCGCTGAGGCTCGGTCCGTGCGGGAAGCAGGCTGGCACCTCAGCGGGTGGAGGCTGGCTCGGGTGAAGAGCAGCGGCTGCAGCAAGAAAACAGTTTAGACTACTTGTTTTTCTGCTTTCAGAAGCAAGTATGTCAGCTGGAAGGATGCTTATTTTACCTGGGCAAAAGTCAAAGGCTGCATATTAAATAGGAAGCAGGATGCACGCGCCTCCGTCCCTGTTCTGGCGTTCGGAACCTGCAGCAGGCACTAGCCAAGGGAGATGGAGCCCGTGGAGCCCGTGCCCCGGGGCGAGTCACAGCTGCCCCTCGGCATCTGGGGCGCGGAACTTGCCAAGGGGGTGTTGGTGCGCGTCTGGGCGCTGCCGAGGGCGGCGGAGGGTCTGGCTCCTGCTGCGGGGGCGGGAGGACGGCGGCTGCGT
>NW_010561207.1:24967-44311 GCF_000687285.1 Phaethon lepturus | reverse complement strand
GAGCACGGCGGCGCGGGAGCAGAGCCCAGCGCACGGCCCACGGCCCTGCAAGCTGGATACGTTTCTACAGCTGCTCAGAGAGGCAAAATCCCCGGAAAGCACCTGCTGCTTCACCTACAGCTGCCAGCGAGGTAAAAACAGGCTGAACCCTGGCTGCTGCCGACTCCCCATCCCTTGCTGCTGCCGGCTTCTGCCCCGTGCTCTAATGCAGCATCAAAAAGCAGATGCAATTACTCCTCACGCAGCCAGCATCACGATCTCAACCATCCTCGACTCCAGCTTTGCGCTGCACGTGAGCAGAAATGATCTAACATATTTTGAGAGCAACACCCGATAGCTGCTCGCTGCAGTGCCGCCCTTGCCTTGTTTGTGGATCGTGCGTTAGGGCAAACACCACGACAGCCGGATAGCAACACCGTAAGGGATTGTTTCGAAAAACTGAAATCATTTTGTCAAACCAGATTGTGAAAATTGTGAATTCATCTACCTACCAGCACAACGTTTTTAATGCCAATACCACCCTTCTGGCTATGGGGGGGGCGACCCCGTGAATTGCCACATGCCCACACCCATGGGCCAAAGCTCCAGACTGGATCCTTTCAAGATGGAGCCAGAGAGAGCAGTGGTCTCCGGCCCTGGGTGTAAGTGCTGGGGGAGGTGTCCCTACACCACACTTCCCTTGATTTCTTAGCCATCAGGCAGTGACTCTTGAAAAAATCAGCCTTTGTAAGGGCTGAGAATCTGCAGCCTCTGATGCTCCTGGAGACAGAGATAACGTCCCACAGCATTTTGCCATGAGATATGGTAGAAGGGGCCAAAACCAAGGCCCCAGGTAGGTATTCCACCAGAACTGGTGACACAGATTTTTACACAGTTTTATAGTCGGGGGGTGGAGGGTGGGGAGAGGAAGCAACCATCATTTCTCACTTCCACTCCTGCGGTTTTCCGTTACGCAAAGGCAGCTCTCCACAGCCACGGGCGCTGCCGAGAAACGGCCTCCTAGGCCGCGCCACGCCGGGGAGGGTGCAGCTGACTCCACAGCCGGTGTGAACAGCAGAAGCCGTTGCGATAAATTCAGGTTTTCTTCAGTCCCCCTCGTCCTCAACAAAATAGTTTGAGAGAATATTTTCTTAATATTTCGGCTGAGGGGGAAGGGTGGGGTTTGACATCCGTGGATGTGACTTGGGAAGAAGTGACGAGAATGCAGCTGCCTCCCCCCGCGCCTGGTTGTTATTCTTTCTCCAAATACAAACTAAATATAACTTTGCCCCATAACATTCAAATCATTTTAGTTACTAGAAGGGATCATGCCTGGAGTTCCAAGGGCCAGGGTGCAATCAGGCTTAAAATATAATTTAAACAATCCAGACTCTACATATTCCACCAAGTTATCTCCTTGCTTGTAGTTTCCTCATCTACGAATACATGTAAGTACACCCAGAAAGAAACCAACAATCCCAGTTAGATGGCAAGTTTTGTGTTCAAGATCATATAAGTCCAGTCAAACATTAACAAGGAAATGCCGTGATCACCTCATTTGTTTTAAATATTTCTGCTCATATACATGCAGACAAGTGTGCAGATTTATTTGCCTCATTTACGAATACAAGCAACTGGAATCTCCATTCTGTTCCATTATATAAAAGACAGATCCTACACCTGTCTTACTGAACAGCTGGGCAACTTTCAATTTATATCCTGCGATACTGCTCTCCACTATCCTATACCGCAGAAAAGCCACACTTGCTGCTCTGCTGCTGACACTGCTTTACAAGCATTCCTGTTCTCCCCTCCAGTGCCTTGGAAGGGCTGGTGGTTGTCACTTCTTGGCAAAAGGGGTTATGTAAAACCCAAGAAAGTCTCTTCGCTTCAGCAAATAGCTATTTCCAGGAAGCAGCAAAAACAATTTCTAGAAGTGTATTTAAGACAGAACAGTGGAATAGCCTGGAGCTTCCTGTCCATATTTCTCACAGTCAAAAACACACATACATGTAATTATATTTTCCTGGACTGCATTGCAAAGTTCATGCACTCATTCAACTCATACATGTAGTAAACATGATTTATAGCTCTGTGTGAAAACCCTCTAGATATATGGTGTTTTGATAGTGACTCGAACCTAGAGCTATAATTTAGTAACACCTAGCAGTGAAAGCTAAATGATTTCCCACTCCACATTCCTAACTTTCCGTGAACCCCTTTTACTACTAACCTGGGGAGGAGATACTGCTTCTACAATTGTTTGGACTTAGCCTTGTTATTCCTTCAACTAAACTGCACGCTAACATCAAGCTTCACATATGGTGAACACACCAGCACTGACCCACGTCCTGTGAGACCATTTGCCATGATACAGTTCAAAGTGAACTTTATTAACACATTAAACATAATTACAAAGAGGAAATTCCAAAGAAGGTCAACCAGCCTGGACAGTTTCTTGGAATGGAAAGTAATTTATAATATCCACATACTGTATTGAAAAGTTTATAAAGAAGTTAAGTAAGTTTTAAGAGCCCCACGGGTTATGTATATTTTATTATTTAATACCAAACACGTTCACTTTCCATGAAGATAAGGTTTCTTTTGAAGTGCTGTGTTAGCAAATTAGCAAAGTCATTTACCATGAAGCTCCCAAACAACCCATCAATGCATGCAAGGAATTAACATCAGAGAATGGGCTATCACAGTATGCATCCTATGAGGAGAATAGAGCAAAGCAGAGAAATCTTTCATTATGACAGTGAGATGAAGGAGTTGGACAATGGCCACTAACCAAACCACTTTTCCAAATGAACATGGTCTCTTACACCAACGCTTGAGGCAACATCTGGCTTTCACCCATCACTGTAAAGCCTGATCCTCCAGAGTCCTTAGTACAAGGATAGTTCACACCAAAGTTGATTTCTTTCACCTCTCCCATGCTTCAGAATGAACATGGGTGGCTGGAAAGGACCGTCTAAAAGCCATGTTTTAAACTTGCTTCCAGAGTTGGTTAACTTGAGATACCCATTGCCAGAAAGCTGGGCTGGACAACACCTGCTTACAATAGGAGTTTAACCCTTACTATAATAACTTAACCCTCTCTGCAAGACTGGCATGAGGATCGTACACTTACACTCTCTGCATATCACTATTACTATTATTTGTGTTGGCATTCAAGCTGTAATGATGGATCAATGGATAGAGGCCTCGCTATGCTGAGGGCTGAACAAACACCTACCAAAGAACAATTCCCCCAGGGAAGGGCTTACAAAGCAATGATGGCAAGACTTTCAATTAACATGAGTAGGTGTTCCTCAAAGAGAGGAATTATGGCTCTCTGAATAGTGCGAAGCCATTACATGGAGTGCAGAACTGATAAAAAAGCTTTTTGATGGAGATAAAAGGATGAATGTTTCACCCATGTATACCATTAACTACTGGAATAAGCTGTTCAAAGGACTGGTGAATCCAACATCTTTTCAGATATTTTCAGAACAAAACAGTCTGCGTTTCCAAAAGGTATGCATTAGGCAAGTAAAGTAAGGGTCAGTGTAGGGGTAACTGGGCCACATGCTTCAGTATGTGACACGAGGAGATCAGATTAGATGAGCTAATGGGTCTTTCTTGGCTTGAAAACATAGGCGCCCACAGACAAAAACAACGCTTATCAAAAACAATCAAAAGATTAAAGAAAAAAACCAACAGCATCTCTGTAGAAAAAAGATTCTTAGAGAGGAACACAAAAACACCACAAGTATTTGCTGACCAGCCTCGATGATTGGTCGGGCTTAGCTTTGGGAATAGCAGACTGTTTGCAGGAGCAAGTTCTAGGCTTGGACTGCACAGCTGAGCCCAACAATGTGCTGGAGAAAACAGCTTTCTGGACTCATTTTACAGCAAGTTGAAGTGACATAATTTCTCTTTCTTCTCTACCTCTGTGGTAGGAGCTGCTTTCCTGATGAAATGGATGTTTATCGATAGCACAAGAAGTGCTTGCCATATTTTTACATGACTAATAACTAGCCCCTTGGGTGAAGGCTGCCAGTAAATTTTCTACTCTTGATGTTCCAAAAATAAGAAAAATAGACTATTTGGGAACATTTTCCATTTAATTAAGTGCCCTGCATACACATTTCAGTGAGATTTAATAAAATAGTTATTGTACATTAAACAATTGGCACTTGATTATTGCATAGATTTATTGCAGTTCAACAACGGTAGATGAGATACATATCTCTTACATGGTTTTTAAATCCTTTGAGCATATGTTTTCAATAATCAGTTGGTATTTATTTAACATGAAATTACCATCTTATTAAATTAAATGTGCATGGGTGACATTCAATTTCAAGTGTTGCTGAATATTTTTTCAGCAGCAAAAAATAGTAACTTTATCCCTCAGGTTTTGAGGTAGCAAACGCAGAGGAGAGTTAGGATTACTTCAAAATTGTTTTGAAGAAACAATTCGTATGCTAGAAAGTTTCTCTTCTAATGTGGAAGAAAAGATATTATTTATTGTTTCTTCAGTGCTGCCAGTGGGCTTAGTGTGGGCCAAAAGAGAGGACTAGTGTTTCTACTCTGTGGCTAAAATTATACTGACAGCGCAGTAACGGTAAGCAGTTCAATGGATAATGAGAAAACTTTTTTTAGACAAGAGATAAGTACAACAAAGGTGTGTTGGCACATGTACCCACACAATCTACCTTTTTCATTCCCATTCAAAAAGGCAAGTCCATCTGAATAATGGCATTCCTAATTTGCTTTTGCAAAAGAAATGGCATTAAAACATATTTTCCAGGTTCTGAAATTAAAAGGCTTTTTTTTAGCCTTCTGTTTCCAGGAAGGACAAACTGCCTAATTCTGGAGGAAAGCTAGAAATCCTCTGGCCTGAGGGAGTTAGGAGGATCCAGAACCCAACTGAAAATCCTGCCTCATAGCCCCAACCTGCTTTCACCAAACCTAATCCAAACCCACAGCATCTCCACCACAAGTCACACAGGGACCATTCCTGCCAACATAAGGCATCTGTTTGCTTCCCATAATCTCTGGGAAACAATCCAGTCAGGCAGTCCTGAATTAGCTTCTGGGGTTAATCTACCCCAATTTTAACATAAATGCTATTGTACTCTGCCCTTCCAACTGCTTCCCAACCGTGCAAATCCTGCTTCACAAGCCCAGTGGATTTCCCAGCCAAATCGCCCACCATCTCCAAGACTTTCAGCAAAACAAACCAGACACTCTGCAAATCTCAGTTTAATTCACTTATTTTGTAACAGAACTCCCCTTCAAGCCATTAGTTGCAATCATGTTCCAAAACCCCAGGCTTCAAAGACAGGCATTTACTTCTAAGCCAATCTGCTCCGTTTTTTGTCCCCTTCTTTGTCCCCCCTGCCTACGTGCAGTATCCTGTCACCTAATCATTTTATTTGAACAGCTCCTAGAAAATAGGATGCCCAAGTTCACATTTGGTGACACGGATTCCCCTTCAACTTTCGTAGTCAATATTTAACCCAGTCTAAGCACAGTACAAAGTTTAATAAGTAATTAGCCATTTCCCTTATAGACAGACGTTTGTGCGAGAGCTGCACAAGCAGGAAATTGTAAGTGTCATTGTTTATGTCTGCAGGGAAACAGAAACCACTATGGTTGACTCCATGCCGTATTCGGGAATGATGTGAACGAAGGTCTTTAAATAGTTGGTTTGCCTTCCTGCTAGTCCACAGCGGCAAGTCTTTGGCCATACACTGACACAGCAGCCTTTTTCATTTGTATCCAAGGATTTGGTTTTCCTCAAAATATTCTTTAAAATCTTTTTTAACAGATTTCTCTCTAAGGGGTGAAATTGGAGAAGACTTTAAACTCTTCCATCCAATGCTGCTTCCTACTGACCTTTCTCAATACCCAAGATGGAAAAGGTGTGATTAGGGCATTAAGGGCTCAGAAAAAAAAAAAATCTTGAACGCTCACTCTCAAACAGGAGACACTGCCAAAACATCCATAAGCCTTTCGCTGTTGGGAAATCAGTGGCAGTGCACTATAAGGCGAGGCTACTCTCAGCCCTCTCTTTGCTCAGCCCGCGTCACTGGGGGCTTCTAAGTTTGCTCACCACAAAAACGTGGTAACAACTGTTTGTTAGTGACCACAAAGAGATAAACACTGTGGTATTTAAGAACTGAAGATATTTTTGGAGGCTTCTCTAGAACAGAAGGCACTGCTAGTTGAATGGCTGCAGAGCAGACTTGCTATGGAGTGTTTTGCAGAAATGTTTTTCTATCAGAAAATGACATTTTTGTCAACGGCCAAGACTTTGTCCAGTTTTCTCTTTCAATATTCCCTTTTTCAGTTTGAGAAATCTTTTGCATCATAATTTTGGGAAACTAAAATGAAACACATACAAACAAAAAAGTTGGGATTTTAAAAATATATTGATTAAGCAATGGTAATCTTTTTTTAATGGATTGTTGTATCCCTAAAATATGAAAACAGTTTTTATTTGGGACAGGAATAAATTAAAATATATTAAACAAATCACAAGGGCAAAAAAACCTCAAACATATATACATGTAAAAAAAGACGTGTCTTGCTTCAGAAGAAAAATTTTTTAAAAAAAACTCATCTTGCTCCAAAATGCAAAATGCAAAGCAGAGCTGACTTTCCACCTTCTAAGACAGCAACATTTTAAAATTCTGCCTGAAATCATTCACTGTTGCTCTACTAAAATCTCCAGTTCATGGTAGGTGTGATGGAAGTGCTCTATCCAGCTCTCTCCAAACTAAACTGTCATCATAAGGGTCTACCTTACGTGCGCCTACATCAGTGTTTTAGTTTGGACCGGGGTGTGCTTTAAACTGTATTTTTTGATCACCCCCATCAGTTATACTTTGGTTCACATCATGAAACAGTTTTGGTGTACATGAACTGAGTTGCTTTTATATGAAATTTTGCTGTAAGGAGTGCTCCTGTTCATAGGACCAGACTAGGGCTATTCTGAGTGAAAGACCCCTCTGGTCTTTCAGATGGGTCTGAATGGGGGTGTCAGGTGCTCAGCACAAAATGCTTTGCTTTACAGATCCAATCTTACCAATACCCACCAGCTGCTAATGCAGACACAGCCAGCAATTGCCATCTGGGTCCCCAGTAAAACAAAAGCAGAAGCTGTGGTCTTGGATTTCCATTAATGTGCGCTCAATCTACACGACCAGACTGGAGCTAATCCAGAATAAACTCCCAAAATGCCTATAGTGTGAACATCACCTCCTCAGCACCAAATATTTCACATTAAACATTTGTTCCTGTTGTGCCATCCTACAAGCTAACTTAGACATACTGGTACATCGCTTCCAGGAGGGGAAAGTATTTAAATGCATTTTAAAAGAAAGTGTTCACAAGGTTGATTGGGTGAAAACTTACATTTAAACTCAAGAAACGCCAAGCCTCCTGCATATGAAAACAGGGAAACCATCACCGAAGTCTTACAGCATTCACACCTGCTTCCTGCTCCCCAGACACTGAAGCATACACTACCTGATGTAAAAGCACATGATACCCAATAGTATTGGCACTTATAGTGCCAATATATGGGACTTCTTAATAGATGAAACCTTGATACCTGCAGAATATTATATTGCCAGATCTCATATAGGAAACAGCCTCAGCTATAGGCCATACCCAAAGGAAAGTAGTAACATTTGCTTCAAATGGATCGATCCTGGTCTGGTGCAACATCACAGTGTTAAAACATGTGATCACGCCTGTACAAGTCCATGCACAAGTGACCTTCTGGCTACGAAAATTCAAATTATCATTGGCACAGTCTGAGGGCTCAGCTGGTGCCTTGGACAGAGACTAGTCCAGATTTCTGCAGCCTGCCTGCAACTGGGACAGCTTCGCACAAGTCCACTTCCCACTTCCATTGCTCCCCCTTTACTGCATGCTGGCCTGCTCACGACAACAGGCTTGGTGCACTCTTAAGTGGCTTTTTTGAGTTTTTCTCACAGGATATAGTAAAGACTTGTTGTTCTGTTAGGCTGCTATATCCGATTGCACCGCCGTGGCTTGTGCCTAGGACTGCCAGGTGCTTTTCTGGACAGTCCCAGGACTGTCCAGCTTCTAAGGTCAGATAAAATCAGTGCATTTCATCTTGTATATCTGAAGCTCTGCTGCTCCCCTTGCTGCTCAAAAGCTGCTTCCCTTCATCTGGAGGAAGGTATTTTTTCTATACTTCTACTGCACACTAGTGTGGCATGTCTCAGGATGAATCATATTACCAAAACGGCACCTATCAGTAGGTATATTCTGCCTAAATTGAAACACTAAAAAGAAATATTTAAAATATAAATCCATTTAACTTCCCCAAACTATCCAAAGGATTTGGAAATATTTCTCCTTTGCTGAAGGTCCCATATCACCTGCCTTTTACCTATATAAGTCTGCACAAGTAGAAAGATGGTGCTAATTATTATCTGATACACAAGCAAACTACCAACCCCCTGTTATTAGCACAGCCTACAACCGTCAACACGGTTGCTTTATTCGAGCTGCCCAAACTTCAGCAGCTACAGAGTGCACAGGAGTTTTGCTGACATCAATTGCTCTGCAATTTCAAATGACGTCATTCCACTGGCCGGCTACACACTGGTATGTAACGTCGTATCCATCAGGTAGATAGAGCTACACTGGAATATCGATTAATATGCTCCCCTATCACCTCACAGTCTGGTAATGTGCAGTCCCAGCTACCCTCCTGCAAGTGTGCGTGGGGGGAGAAACCTGGAGAGCATAACAGCTATCTAGGAAAAGCTGTGCGTCGAGAATTACTGTCTCGGCGCGCGGTTACATAGCTGCTTTATCCCCCGTTGCGCGCGTGCGCGTACCAATGCACGCACATCACGTCAGCTGTCAGCGGGAATTCCTGACCGCAGATTAAAGCGTTGCCACAGTCTGTCTGCTCCGCCTGTCCTGCCGATGCACATCGCAGCAAAGTGGCCACTTGCATCGAGATTTCTGAGCTTCTCTGTTCACAGAAATAGGAGTTTTACTGTTGCAGTGACTTGAACTTGCTCTTGAGAGAAGCCACATCAGAAATCACGCTGGCATTTCTAAGTGAGGAGTCAAGAGGTTGAAACCCAAGGTCAGAAAAAAGCAGACACGCAAGACCCCTTGCTGTACCTGTGGCTGGATAAATCAGCACTTTCCTAATCAGTCCCTAATCCCTTAATCTTTACTGCATGTAAATTCCAATCCCTTCCCAAGAGCTGTGCTATGGTAACCTCCGATCTGATTACAGTCAAACCCCATTGTAAGACTCATTGATAAAAGATGGAAATGTGTAAAATCGATTTGCTATATATCACAAGCAGCACTGCACACACCTTCAGGGATCAAAAAGCTGCCATCAAATACCAACAAATAAAGGGCTGTTAAGAACACTTTTTATCTAACGGTGGATTTCATTATTTGACCAAAGACAAAATTCACTTCTGAGAGGAGAACCAGGGCATTGTTTTACGTACAGTAAAGGATCAGTTGGTGCCTAAGGCAGAAAAAGCAGCATAAGAAAGGTCCTCGTTTAAGGCCATGCTATAAAAGTGTGAGGGCAAAAGATAAGAGAGACTAGATGGACTTAGGCTCACAATTTACTGGCAGGAGCTCAGACTCAGCCAACGATCTCAGCTTTACCTCCAGAAGGTACAGCAGGAGCAGTGTTGGCATGGAGCGGCTGGCCAATGAATTTGTCATTTGGCATTTCTCTTGATAAGAAGCAATAATCATTGGTAGGGCTGAATAAAATGCTCCAACTTTTGGTCCTGAGCTCAATCAAGCTTTGGGCTGAAATGGCCCCGGCAGTAGGGGCCACAGTTCTGGCCCACCGGGAACAGTGTGGGCTCCATCATTGCTAAGCACAGTGGTGCTTAGTTTTGAAAACAATGGAACAATGATAACACTTTAAAAAATAGAAAATCTTGGCAGGATCTCACTCTCATATCTACAGTGGGTAGAAGGGAAGCCAAAGCCTCCTTCATGTAACCCACCAGAAGATAGAGAATAATATTAAATCAAAAGAAAGCGAGACCAATCTAACTCCCGTGTTTCATCTATTGAGGGGAATTTGCCAGCATTCACAATTTTAGTTTTTAAATCTTGTGATATTAGGTGCTTGATTCTTAATGTCTCTTTTCTGAGGGCATAATCCTGAAGGAGAATCTCCTGTTTATTTGAACGTGAAAGGAAATTTATGACCTTTGTAATTGTGGGGAATCACTAAATGCTCTAAAAACAGGAAGCAAATAAGTAAAATTCAATTTGTTGTAACATTCATGCTATTTAAGCCAGAGTACTGGTTTTCTGGGGTTTGACCCAGGAGTGTTGAACACGCAGGATTAGTAACGCGAGTGTTTCCCACGGATGTGTCCCATGTGATTTATTTAAGCATCTTTATGTCATGCATTAACAAAAAACTACACTGGCTGTGGGATCCAATAGTTGTAGTAGGATCTAATATAGCTTATGCTCCACTCACCATAGAAGAAATGGTAAGCAGGTGTCTCTCCTAGAGAAACTGCTATGCTACCATCAACAGGAGGCTGGCTCATATCTCCAGATGTTTGTCATTATGGGAAGGGGTGGGGGGAAGAGGGACATTAGGGTCAATAAAACCATGCTGCTGCTCTTGCAGCACCTACAGTCCAAGAGGGACTTCAGTAGCTCAGCTCTGCCATTGATAAAAGTTTTACAAGACCTCTGCTCCAAAGAGCCCTGAAATCAAAGGTCTGTTTACTTAGCCTTTGCTTGCTGGGCTTTAGGATAGTGCAGGGAAGATCAAAGCAGAGACCTCGTTTAACATGTCCAAGTACACAACCAGCAAGTCTGTTTATGTTGGATTCCTACACACTGAGTGTGCTGCTGTCTGTCAACACTTCAGGCTCATTTTCAGCAATATTGGGTGAGGAGGGAAATATTCAGAAGGGCCCCACAGATTTTGGTCTTGCTGAAACAGAAGTGAAAGTCAGAGCAGGGAGGTCTGCTTCTGTGAACTCCTTGCAGGAAAAAAGAAGTAGACCTATGGTCTCTGATGAAGTGCTACACCACTAAAATGCAGCTAAAGTCTGCAAGAAGAGTCACAAAAGATTATCTTGGTTCCGTATTATTTGAGTCCCACCTGTGTTTATTGCTAATGCACAGTGAAACTAGGGTACTCGTTTTGGCATTGGTAAGGGATGAGACCCGCTGTGCCTCACACACAGAAAGAGGTGCAATAGCCTTCAGGGACTCACATGTTCCCACAGTCTCCCACTGATGCCTGTACAACCCCACTTTGGGGATGTAGCAGTTTGCAGTGGCAGGCCAGTTATTCACCATACATAGTCTCTCTTTCACACCCGCTGCTGGGGACTCCCAACCAGGGATGGTTTTTCAGTTACCAAAAATGCAGCAGGACTAACAACCCTTAGTTTCCAACGTCCCAGATGGATTCTGCAGCTGCATTTCCCAGTGCCTATTAAGGAGCAAGAACCTGCTGACACTTTCATTTATTTATTTGCCTGTTTGTTGCTGGTTCATTCATCGCTTTAATATTTAGTAAAGGCTGAAGCCATGCAATGACCTTTGCCTCAAGTGTGGTGGTAGTGGGATGCAGCACTATTACAATCAATCTCACCTACATGGCTTCCCATTTTCACCAAGTTTGTAAGGACTTGTTATCTGCTACATCACTCCTCAAACGGGTATGTCTAAAATTGCCTGATCAGTTCAAAAGGTATTGGAAGGGATGGAGATGGAAAAACCATCAAAAAATGTTGCGACATGGATCTCATCTCCTTAGGACACCAACCTAAAGACCAGCCAGACATGGGTAGGTACAGGAAGGGCACTCAGACAGAAGGAGGCAGCTGGCTACTTATTTAACTTTGGAAGCAGAGTTCTTTGAAAGTTTTTGCTGAAGATACAACCCCCACCTGGTATCACAGCAGAATCTTCACCAGAAAATTAAGATCACAAAAGTTGGGGTGGTTCCACTTTTTTCTGATTTTTTTTACTTTTCTTGGTGCTTATGTTAAAGTTTCCCAGAAACATCCTCTCATGATCTGATCAGTGTTGCTCAGAAGAAACAGAAACCCAGGACATGAGAAATATGAGGTAGTCTGTAACCAGTGTTAGGAAAACAAGTCTACCAACAGACAGCTGCTTGTGGAGCTGCCTCCTGCAACATGCCCAGCATCTCCTTCTGAAATACCTGAAAAGGTCATGGGCAGAGACAAGCCACTGGACTGCACGGCCCACAGATGAGCCCAGCACAGGACTGGGATTCAAAATACATGATCTATTCTATTCCTCCATCTCCCACATGCTTGCTTTCTGACCTCAAATCGCCTCCATTTCACCAGATGGGAAACAACGTCATTTTTTTCAAAGCATTGCATATATGTT
Organism: Phaethon lepturus; assembly: GCF_000687285.1. Taxonomy (NCBI): domain Eukaryota; kingdom Metazoa; phylum Chordata; class Aves; order Phaethontiformes; family Phaethontidae; genus Phaethon; species Phaethon lepturus. The sequence goes on along the minus strand of NW_010561207.1, from coordinate 31,903 downwards.
TTGGACTTCTTAGCTGATGGATGCACAATAGCACTCTTGGAGCAGAAATGGAGCCATTTGGTCTGAGTTAGACAAGTCTGTCATTTGCTTTAGGAAAATAAACCATACAACTGACAACCAAACTGACAGTTACTATAGCTGTGACCACATGGGAACGAGCAACATAGTTCAACTCTACGTGCACCTGGTTCCCACTGCTATCCTGTTCTAGCCGTGTCTAGGGCAAAATTGCTTCAGTCTTAACTGCCCACCTGAACATGGCACTTCCAGTGATTCCCTCCCAAACTTGCTCTCTTGCACTGATGGGAAGAGCTCATGTAGGAATGAGCAACAAATACCTGCTGCTTCTTCCCTTGGCTTCACAGAGGAGTAAAACTTTGTAAGTAGTAAAAAAATTATAAGGAACATGAGGAGAAGACCACACAAATTGTAGGCTGGAGGAGCCCCACTAGATCTCCTTCCCATCTATCCCACTGCACTATCAACAGGACTGAGCCATTAAAACAGACACAAGTAAAAGGAAAGAGAGCATAATGGTTAAGATACTTTCTTAGGTCCTTGATGTAAGTCAGATAGCAAGGATCACACAGGATACCAAAGTGCCACAACTGCACACAGAGACATCTCCCTCTTATTGGGTGCTGTGAGGACAAACATTAGACTGTCAGGCACCCTGTGATGATGGGAGTGCAGATGGATACCTAGGCAGATATGCAGATATAAAAGAAAAAGAAATCTCACTGAAGAGTTTTCCCAGTCTTGCAGGGGGATGTTTTCCCCACCTGAGCAATTCTGACCACTTTGCTCCACCTTATTCCACTGCCTCTAGTCAAAGTCCTCATCTACACTCCTAAACTGCTCCCTCCTCCTCCTCCTGGCTCCAGTATCCAATCCCTTCATACACTTGTAGACAGTTACTGTCCCCTCAGGTGTCACTTAGCCAAGCTATACATATATTTACAAGCAGCTCTTTTAATCTTCGCACATAAATCAGTCCCCCCAGTTATCTAATCCGATCATCCGGGCCTGTCTCTCTCTGTCCAGACAAAAACTGTGCCTGTCTCCCTGACATCTCATGGATGTCGAGCTGTCAGCTCAAGCTCAGAGCTCTTAATCTTCCTCCCCCTCCTCACCTCCTTCCTTAATTACTGTGGACACTGCTACCGTCCTGCCAAGTACTTTTTGCTTGTCTCCCTCTCTAGCTCGTCCCATCTCAGTCCAGACCATGAGCCGCAGAGTCTTTCTGCAGCTCATTGATAAGCCCCAGCCTTGGCTGTCCATCCACTCACTTGCAGTTTGCATCCAGGCTCCTGTCATATTTCATCACGATTCCTCTGCTCCAGCCTTGACAAAACACACTCTTGCCTCATTCGTATTCATTTTTTTCTAGGCACTGCTCTGGCCACATCTGCTTCTCTTCACATCTAGCTCTCCCTTTCCCTGCCACATCAAATGGTTGCTACTTTTCTTCACTTCTCAAGGCTCCTCCTGACCTCTCCCCGCTGTTCCTATCACCTCTTTCCTACCAGAGGTCCACCTTCTTCCAGCTGGCCCAGAAGTCCAGGATGTCTCCTCCCCTTTTACAGTTTTCAAAGAAAATCGTAGATGTTTTCTGCCAAGCTGCCTGTGTGGGAGCAGCTCCCCATCAGCACTGGCCGAGGCGTCCAGCTCTCTACCCACACACTCCTCCTTAAATCTTTCCTACACCAGACACCTACCATTACTGGTCAGCAGCTAAGTCTGACACCTCTGCTGGTCCTCATGGTCAACACCATCTCACTGCTGCTTTGCTCCCTCCATCTCTCCATCTTCCTGCCATCGTCCTTCGTCTCGTATCCCCAGGCAGCTCTTTGGGCACAGCCTGCTGCTTGCGTTCAGCCAACACCTTGCACAGGGAGGTGAAGGCTCTGAGCACAGCAGTACCACACACAAATCACACTAATCTCGACAGCTTCTCTAGCACCTCTCCACTGATTATCTTCATTTCTGCATCCACAGCATTAAAGTATAATTGCATTTTAACAAGCTTCATTAGCACATTGCCTCAGTCAAGCTTAACACAGTCCAAGCACTCAAGGAAACCTCATGGTGCTTCTTTTCTGCTCAATATAATTTTCAAGGCTTCTGTAACCTGATTTGTTAGGAATAACCTCAGGGCTGTAAAGCTTTTCTTCTGCCATCCAGCAATTAAGGAATAATTTGTCACGGAGCAAGTCAAGCTGCAGGGCAGGAAAGCCCTGTGCAATACAAAGAAGCTGTGTAAACCACAGCCCTCAGTGCAGGAACGAAGCGAGCATCCCTCCCCTCCTCCTCCGTTAGCCGGGAGCCGGTGCTCAGCAGCAGCTCCTGTAAATGCAGCTCCTTGGCCCGCAGGCAGAGAAATGCCTGTGTACACCCTGCCAGTGTACACTAACTGGGACTCTTGCCCCTCCTGCACTTTTTTAGACATTGTGCAGAAAGGTAAACAGCAAGTTGCCAAACCGTACCACTGGCACAAGCTGTAAAATGGATTGGATCAAGAAATGGGCTGCAAAGCTTTTTTTAGCAAGTTTTATGAAGCTCCAAAGGATAACTGAACCCCCTGGAAAGAAAAATGTTAGTATCTTAAGAATAAGAAAGACTGAGCAAAGGTAGGTAATGAGTTCACAACACTCCAGAAGCCTTGAACTGGCTTAATTTGTGTACACTGCTATTGTGACAGACATGAGGCATGGTACCCTGGACAGCCCAGGGCAACCTGCAGTGTGTATGCGACAGGGTCAGGACACGTTCCCGGGGAGCAGCTCCCAAGCAGGGACACCCTCTGCATTCCTACCATAGTTTATGGTCCAACAATTGTTCATGTAGCCATGGACAGATACACACACATACACTGAGGAGAAAACAGTCTAACATTAGAAAGAAAGAAGAGACAGCCCTGATGTCTATAGATTTCGATGAGTATTTCTATCTGGCTAAACCTTTGCTAGCTTTAAAATTGTTTAAAACTTTCTTCAGTTATGTCAGTGACATAAAAGTCAAACACTTTCCCAAGCATTCCTGGAAAGATGCTTCCTGTTTTGGTGAGAGAGAGAGGGTATTTTTACATAAAAATGATCTGACTATGCTCACTGTGTATTAAGCCCAGTCACAAAACCAGAAGTAGTTTTGCAGATGGATGTTGTTACCTGATTTTTTTTCTCCTTAACGTCCATAGTACCCAGATTAAGGAACTGCTAGCAAACCTCAGTCACTATTTCCAAAACCATACGTAAGAACAGCGTGGCAGAAATAGAAAGCTATAGAGTATCAACCACTACAAGGCCCCAGGCAGCTGTCTGTGAAAGCAGAAAACATGGGGTTAATGGTTCTTTTATATTTTTCTTTTAGTACTTGCAGACAACTGAGGACTGGCATGGAGATCATTGATCACTGCTGGAAATTCTGCATGCAAAGAGACAGTCTGATCTTGTGAAGTGTGGGCAACACTCAATTCCCATTAATTTAAAGGGAGATCAAAGTTGTCCAGCATTTTGTAGGAAATCTAGGGACATGTAGGATCCCATCTCACTATAAAACATTTTTTCTCCAGCAATCCCCTCTCGTGTCTCTATTTATTAATGTTTTGTCATTTTTCAGTTTATGCACATAAAGAAGAAAAAAAACCCAGTTGATAACTATCTGATGTTACAATGATACATTCTTCAGGAATACGTCCTTTTCACATCCTACTACCATTATTTTAATGTTTAGAAGTAGAGGAAAAATTTCATCCATCCCCATCTTCCTCTCCCTTAACCAGACAAATAAGGCATTCAGCTCGTCTGAATTTAAATTTTTATTGGAGTTGATCCAGCAACCAGAGCGTATTGCAAGAAACCAAGGTCCCACTTCCTTCAATACACCTCCTTCATTCTGACTCCCTGCTTTTGTACTGCTTTGGTAATCTCAATCTGTGGTCAGGGATAGGATAAAATTTCAGCTATTTCCCCCCTCAACTGCACAGAACAGGGCTTGCTCTTAAATCAAAAGCCCTGCACCCTAAACCTCTGGTTAAGTACTTAACTATAGGCAGGTCTTTGAAATCATCATGGGCTTTTTTTTTTTTTTCTCTTAGATATAGCTCTGAAAACCACAGGAGTAAACCAAGTTCTCAGGAATATCAAAGGTATTTGGAGGAAATTGGAGGAGGGGGGCACACAGGATGGCTCCACAGAGCTTTTTTGGCCTGATCCTCTGAAGTAGATGGCATTACCAGTACTCATTAAAAATGTGAAATTCCCTCCCTTATCCTCTAGGGCATGAGAAAATATTGTTAACTTTTCTAGAAGCATTAGGAGCAGGCAGCAGCCAGGATCCAAGCAGAAGTCACATTTCTGTCATTGCTTTGGTAAATGACCTCCACCTTTCTGCACAGGATGGCGTGGTCTCCCACGTACCTTCTACTAATGTTTGTATTTTCCGCTCTCTGTGTTTTTCCTCCCCCCCTCCCTACAAATAGTAATTCAAGAACCACAACCAAACCTTCGCTTGGCTTCGGGTCTCTCACATGGGCTAAAGTTACCTCCAGTTCTCCAGCATGGTTTGGGGAATTTATTTATATTCCATGTTCTGGAGATAGACCTCATGTCTTGCCAAGGGCTCGCATGGGTCTTACAAAAGGAACACTGACAAATATTTATGGAACCTAAAGTGAAACTCAAGACACTGTTAAAATAAAGTTTGCCTTATTTTTTTTTATTTTCCTGAAGAATTGACCTGGCTTTCTTGGCAGAAAGACTAATCCAAATGCTATTGGTATCTTAACAGCTCATAGGAACCACATGCTTCAAATAAAGCCATTACTATCAGACACGCTGAGTGGTTCAATTAAACAAATATGAAAATAGACACTTCATCCTGCTTTAACTAAGTGGGATCATTTCACTCCTGAATCCAGACTGACAATGAAAATGATATAGTATTTATAGAGTAGCTTTTTATCCTGAAAGATCCCGAAGGATTACGCAGACCCTGCTTCAAACACTACTGAGATGCTGCCACTTCCAGGGAGGAACACACGAGCTGTCCCGAGCCCCGAGGAACGGCACATGGCAATTTACGGAGAAGCAGAAAATAATATCGCATTCAGCTGAAACTATAGAAGGGAATATAGGCAAGCAGAATGGAGATTGTTTAGACTGGAGCACATCCAGCACGGAAGACGTATAGTACTCCAATGTTTTAAATATAAAAGTTAAGGCAAAACAATAAAAAAGTTCTGGTTTAAACTATCCAAAAATCAGAATTTAGGGCAGAAAGTGATACACCATCTTGAAGGTGAACAGTTTCATTCTGTCCACTTCAATTGTGCATGGGAAATTCTCTAGAAGATGCTCTTGCTCACTATTCCTTTCAGGAATACCAATAACCTGCATGGGAAATTACCTAGAAGATGCTCTTGTTCACTATTCCCTTCAGGAATACAAGAATCAGGACTAATAATACTTTGCACAGTTGCCTGTTAACGTAAGGATGACACAGGATACTTTATGAGTTAAAGGCTTCAAAATGCTTTGACTGGTAGTCTCACACACTTCATGGAGAAGAAAATATTGTACATCACAAGGGGTCACATCAACTGCTGCCAGGATCCCTGCTGGCATCTCTGCCCCGTTTCACATTAGCTGCATTGCAAATACAATGCAGCCCAGTACGGAGAGAGCGAGCCACTTGCCCAAGGCTGCCCTGTGAGTCTGCGGCGGCAGCATCAGGACTCCAGTTTTGACCCCCAGTGCTCTGTTGTGACGACCAGGTGATGCTTCCCCTCTTCAGGACATGCTTCCTCCCGTGAAACCTTGGCCATGCCTGAGGAACTCGGCAATCCTCAGGGTTTTCAAATATTATGTTAGTAAGTGGCCAAAAAATTCCCAGTGAGAAGCTTTTGTGAAAGAAGAAAAAGGAAACAGCTGATTTGTGGAGCAGCAGCATGGCAGATCACAGTGAAACAGGCAAAATCCAGCATTTTAAGAAGCCGGGGACACAGCGACATGACATGGAGTCACATGGGGATGCACCAAATGTCAGCTGCAATTCATGGGGTTACAGCAAGGACTGGGACTACTTCAACATGAAGAGTTCAGCCTGTGGATGTGCTTATGTAGCCATGTCCGTAAGTCTAGTCAATGCAAAAAGCCTTTTTTTTCCCCCCTGCAAGATTTACACCTGCTTTCCTCTAAAAATGTCAGTGGTCCTTGTGATTCACAAAGACACATCTGAGACGAGTCATAGAATCACTGAGGTTGGAAAAAACCTTTAAGATCATGGAGTCCAACCGTAAACGCAACACTGCGAAGCCCACCACTAAACCATGTCCCTAAGCACCACTTCTACATGTCTTTTAAATACCTCCAGGGATGGCGAAGAGAAGTGAAGCAGCAGTCCTGACATTATCACTGCAAACATCCCCCGGTACAGAAGTGTGAAAGAAACACAAATGTGCAGTGAGAGTTTTTACCTGGCACAAAGACTAGAGCTAGCAAAACCCTCTCTGCAGAACAATTAGCAGAAAGCACCGATCTTATAAAGCTGCTTTCTTTTCCTCCGTTCATTTAGCCTGAAGTAGAGCAATCAAGGCTCTTCTGGCAAGATATCACATTCTCAATATGCAACCACTTAAAGGAAGAGGACAGCTATTGCAGAGAGATGTCCCAGGAGAAGAAATCATTATACAGGTGAAAGGGATTTCTTTGGAGTGACTTTTAAAATCATGTGAAGCTGCCTTCCCACCCCCCCCAGGACTGGACTATGAACATTTCTTTCACTAGCTAGAGGTTGTTCACACACCTAATCTTCCGTGATTTAAATGAAACCCCTCAGGCGTATAATCGTGTACCAGCAGGAGGAAGGGACTGACTCTGTGGCCTGACAGCCTCCAGGTATGGCATTATTTTTTCCCTGGAGGGGAAGGGGATGGGA